>NC_057808.1:179328696-179383811 GCF_018294505.1 Triticum aestivum | reverse complement strand
GTCATCTTTATTTTCCCGCCAATGGCCACCAGGGGCAATTCTGGGCTGGCCTACCGGAAGTTTGGACAATCCGGTGTGCCCTGAGAACGAGATATGTGCAGCTCCTATCAGGATTTGTCGACACATTCGGGCGGCTTTGCTGGTCTTGTTTTACCATTGTCGAAATGTCTTGTAAACCGGGATTCCGAGACTGATCGGGTCTTCCCGGGAGAAGGAATATCCTTCGTTGACCGTGAGAGCTTATAATGGGCTAAGTTGGGACTCCCCTGTAGGGTATAAACTTTCGAGAGCCGTGCCCGCGGTTATGTGGCAGATGGGAATTTGTTAATATCCGGTTGTAGAGAACTTGACACTTGACTTAACTAAAATGTATCCACCGCGTGTGTAGCCGTGATGGTCTCTTCTCGGCGGAGTCCGGGGAGTGAACATGGTTTCTGGGTTATGTTTGACGTAAGTAGGAGTTCAGGGTCACTTCTTGATCATTACTAGTTGGCGACCGTTCCATTGCTTCTCTTCTAACTCTTATTTGCGTATGTTAGCCACCATACATGCTTAGTCGCTGCTGCAACCACACCACTTTACCCCTTCCTTACCCATTAAGCTTTGCTAGTCTTGACACCCATGGTAATGGGATTGCTGAGTCCTCGTGCCTCACAGTTTACTAACAACAGTTGTAGGTACAGGTTTCGCGATGATCATGACAGGAGAGCGATGTTTCTTGTTTTGGAGTTCTTCTTCTGCTTCTTCTTCGATCAGGGGATAGGTTCCAGGTCGGCAGCCTGGGGTAGCAGGGTGGATGTCGTTTGAGCTTCTGTTTGTGTTTCATCCGTAGTCGGATGTTGATCTTATGTAGGATGTATTGATGTATTCTTGCAGCATGTGTATGCCTTGTATGTATCCCCATCTATTATGTAATGTTGATGTAATGATATCCACCTTGCAAAAGCGTGTCAATATGCGGTTCTATCCTTTGTGGGACGTTCGAGTCTCTTTAGGATAGTATCGCATATTGGGCGTGACAGGCCTCCACCTGCGACTGTTCATCCACGGGCTCCTGTTCATCCAGCCTCCACCGCGCGCTACTCCACCGGCTACTGTTCAACCAGCCCTCTCCACGGGCTCCTGTTCAACCACACCTCCACGGGTACTGTTCATTCAGCCCTCCACCATCTACTGTTCATCGTGCCCTGCACGGGGTGGTCCTGTTCATCCAGCCCTCCACCATCTACTGTTCATCGTGCCCTCCACGGGGTGGTCCGATTCATCCAGCCCTCCACGGGGTCCTGTTCGTCCAGCCCCAACCGGCTCGATCGATCGGGGTCCTGTTCATCTAGAGGCAACACCACGGGGTCCTGTTCATCCACCCCCTCCAGGAACTGTTCATCCAAACCCTCCTAGCAACGCTCACTGTTCATCCAGAGGCAGCATCGATCGGCTTTAGTTAGCAGCAGTAGCGAAGGAATCGCTCAATCGGGTTCAGTTAACAGCCATCGATCGATCACTCGGGTTCAGTAACGCGTAGCCTGCAGTGCAATCGCTCGGGTTCAGTTAGAGCCCCACGCCTAGCTCAGGTTCAGTTAGAGCCCAACGCCTCGCACCCACGCGTGTGCGTGTACAAAAGAAACGCGCATCGCTCGGCCCCGACCACCCACCATAACCGGGAACACCCCGATATTTTCCTCGCCCTCGCTTCTACCATGGTTTTTTCCGTCATGGACGGCCCAAAGAATGTCATGCAGCTGCGTCTCCGGCCCGCCCAGGACCAAAAGCCCATTTTCTATCATGATTTTTTGTCATAGAAGTAGGACCCCACCACATCTATGATGATACTGGGTTTTGTCACAATTATCGTCATAGAAGTGTCATAAGTATGACAGAAAAAATTTCGTTCGGCCCAAAATGTCACGGATGTGTCTTTTTTTTTGTAGTGTCGGCAACGGCGCCAGAAAAGAGTCTTGATGACCCACAAGTATCGGGGATCTATCATAGTCCTTTCGGTAAGTAAGAGTGTCGAACCCAACGAGGAGCAGAAGGAAATGATAAGCGGTTTTCAGCAAGGTATTCTCTGCAAGCACTGAAATTATCGGTAACAGGTAGCTTTGTGATAAGGTAATTTGTAACGAGTAACAAGAAATGAAAGTAAATAAGGTGCAGCAAGATGGCCCAATCCTTTTTGTAGCAAAGGACAAGCCTGGACAAACTCTTACATAGAGAAAAGTGCTCCCGAGGACACATGGGAATTATCGTCAAGCTAGTTTTCATCATGCTCATATGATTCGCGTTTGTTACTTTGATAATTTGGTATGTGGGTGGACCGGTGCTTGGGTGCTGTCCTTCCTTGGACAAGCATCCCACTTATCATTAACCCCTATTGCAAGCATCTGCAACTACAAAAGAAGTATTAAGGTAAACCTAACCATAGCATGAAACATATGGATCCAAATCAGCCCCTTACGAAGCAGCTCATAAACTAGGGTTTAAGCTTCTGTCACTCTAGCAACCCATCATCTACTTATTACTTCCCAATGCCTTCCTCTAGGCCCAAATAATGGTGAAGTGTCATGTAGTCGACGTTCACATAACACCACTAGAGGAGAGACAACATACATCTCATCAAAATATCGAACGAATACCAAATTCACAAGACTACTTATAGCAAGACTTCTCCCATGTCCTCAGGAACAAACGTAACTACTCACAAATCATATTCATGTTCATAATCAGAGGGGTATTAATATGCATAATGGATCTGAACATATGATCTCCCACCAAATAAACCAACTAGCATCAACTACAAGGAGTAATCAACACTACTAGCAACCCACAGGTACCAATCTGAGGCTTTGGGACAAAGATTGGATACAAGAGATGAACTAGGGTTTGAGAGAAGATGGTGCTGGTGAAGATGTTGATGGAGATTGACACCCTCCCGATGAGAGGATTGTTGGTGATGACGATGGCGATGATTTCCCCCTCCGCAGGGAAGTTTCCATGGCAGAACAGCTCTGCCGGAGCCCTAGATTGGTTCTGCCAAGGTTCCGCCTTGTGGCGGCGGAATTTCTTCCCGAAAGCTTGCTTATGATTTTTTGCAGGGTAAAAGACTTCATATAGCAGAAGATGGGCACCGGAGGCCTGCCAGGGGGCCCACGAGGCAGGGGGCGTGCCCAGGGGGTAGGGCGCGCCCCCACCCTCGTGGCCAGGGTGTGGGCCCCCTCTGGTACTTTCTTCGCTCAGTATTTTTTATTAATTCCAAAAATGACTTCCATGAAGTTTCAGGACTTTTGGAGTTGTGCAGAATAGGTCTCTAATATTTGCTCCTTTTCAGCCCAGAATTCCAGCTGCCGGCATTCTCCCTCTTCATATAAACCTTGTAAAATAAGAGAGATAGGCATAAGTATTGTGACATAACGTGTAATAACAACCCATAATGCAATAAATATCGATATAAAAGCATGATGCAAAATGGACGTATCATCATGCACCAGGGACTCGTCAAGTCGGGCAGTTGCCAAGGCAGCATGGGGAAGCGGAGACGCCCACGTCCCATCAGTCGCCACATGTCAATCAAGGCCGCAGGCGGTTGGGGCCCGCGGCGCTCCGCACTTGCCCTTTGGCTTCGCCTCGAAGCCAAGTCCGAGCGCGCCTTGGGCCCAGGGGCTACTGTCGGCATTCTGGGAACGGGGGTCCCCAGACTTGCCTGCCTGCACGGTGTGGCTCCTCTAGCGGCCTGGTATGGCCCATCTTCACCAGCAAACACTCAAGACGCTCGCGAGGGGCCGAGCCTCGCGAGGCGGATGACACAAGACCTCCTCAGGGACGGCCTCACTAGGCTAGCTCGCGAGGAGCGGACAGATCAAGGTGAGGGGCACCTCGTGAGGTTCCCGTGACGTGAGCCGTGACGACCAAGGCCGGGCGGGCACCAGCGGGCGCAGAGTACCCGTTGCCTCTTTGGTGCTAAAGGGGCAAGCGCAGGTGAGGAGCCCCGAGGCATCAGGCAAAGGTTTCCATATCGGTGCAACGAGACCAAGACCAACAGGACGGCAGGACAGAGGTCATCGCAGAGCCCACGACGGCGTCACCACCAGAGCCTTTGGCAGGCGAAGACCACATTTGTTAGGATAGCTTGTACTAGTTGTCCCCCTTCAAATTGGCCGTTGTGGGATCCCTTCCCGCATAACATTTGGGGAGAGGACCCGGGCCTCTATAAATAGGACTAGCCACCACCTTAGCAGGGGGGATCATTCAGATCATGCTCAACCACACAAGCTCATCGAGCTCGAGAACACCTCTCCTCAGGAGGTTGTTCTTCCTTTGTACTTGTTCATCCTCAGCCTACAAGGCAATCCACCACACCACACTGGAGTAGGGTATTACACCGCATCGGTGGCCCGAACCAGTATAAACTCTTGTGTCCCTAGTTCTTCGAGTTCGACGTGCTGAGATTTGAGATCGTGGTGAGTGAGCGAGCTAGGGGAGGGTGAGATCTTCGTGCGCACCCCAGAGTTCGAACCTTAAGGGTTTTGCCGGAACCCGAAATACGACATCTTCCCTTCTAGTCATGGTGAGAGGGCGAGGGCGCGGCCGCGTCCCAGCGGCGGCAACTAGGGCTTCTACTCGACAGCGCATCCCTCCTCCTCCGGATCCTCTGGTGGCATAGCCTGCCATGAGAGGAGGAGGGAGGAGGCGAGGGCGAGGTCGCCATAGCGCTTGAGAAAGAGGAGGGCGGGGCGGCGCCTTGGTTGCGCCCCCGCCGGTGCCCCCTCCAACAGTGGAAGGCCATGTCACGGACCAACCTCGAGAGTTCATCATCAGGCTGTACAAACCTCTATGTGGTCATCTTTGCCTCCCAACTCCCTTTGCACGGGAGATGGAGCTCGAACATCCACGCGCTCTGATGTTGCACAAGAGGTGTTGTGGGAATGGAGGCATGTGGGTCGATGTCGACTTCCGCGCCCCTCATGTGATGTATCTCTGCCACGGTTGGAAGACTTTTGCTCGTGCCCACGGCTTCTCGGAGGGGCACATTCTTGAGTTCAAATTAATGGAGAGCAGCTTGCTCTCCGTCAAGATCTTCGGACGCTCGGGAGGTCGCTTAGGGTGCTGTGCAGAGAGCTCAACCGATGACGAAAGCTCCTCCTCGAGCGAAAGCAACAAGGAGGACAGTGACGGCGATGACGACGGCAGCGGGCAGGATAATGGCGACTGTGACTTCGGCTGAGCGCTGGCCACACCATCTTCATCAGGCGGCAGCGCCATCATCTACATCCGCATATCCTTCCCGGCAATGCGATTTGCCGGGGAGTTGGATGCAGAGGTGCAGATGGTGCTCCCGGGCACCTCCAGCAGTCCCCCAGCTGGACCCCGCCAGGCTTCCTCTCGGGCTGTAGCTCTGTTAGCCCTGCTAGCCCTGGTGGCGGTGGTCGACGGGTCGCCTCGGCTGTGCTATCCATTGACGCGTTCCCCGGTGCTCTTCTGCTCCTGCTGGGCTACCTCTCCTGGAGCACAAGGGGGGCAGGATGGTCTCATGCCCAGGCACTTCTTTTGCCCTCCTCGCCTTCGACGATCGTGCCTAGGAGGAGAGGGACAAGAAAGGGCATTATGGGGCACTTACCTTTTTTCAATCTTAAGTCTGTAGGTATTAGCCAAATTTTAACTCAAATAATGTAATCGCTCGAGTCCATGTTTGTGTTCTGTAATGCTTGTACTTGTATTACCAGCATATTAATGAAAAAGATGAACCTTGTCGGTAACTTGTGCACGTATACGTCCATGCAGAGGTGGGATGCCTCCTTAATGTAAATAAACGAGTTTTCCCCGGTAGGCTATCTTGCCGGCACCCTTTTGTTTGCCGGAGAACTATGTGTGCCGAGCAAAAAACAAAGGGACCAGCCCCCCACCAACTTCTTTTTATCAAAGGCCACTGCGACCATTCTGACAGAAGCAACGTTCGGGTCAAGGATGGGAGCACCTAAGTTTCAAAAGAGTGGCGAGGTTTGCTCAGGTAAAAGTTATAGCTTACAGAACACTAATGGACAAGAGGTAGAACTTATCTGTTTTGGCTTGCCAAAGATCGCAATGTTGGTCCATCTTCCCAACTCCTTGTAGAGGCCAAGTTCACGGTAGGAACCTGCAGCTTGATGCAGATGGGAATGATGCAAGATGCGATCCTATCTATATGCATATGCAAATGCTCATGAAATGCTTATGCAGTGATCCTGGAATGCTCATGCATGCATGCAACTTGGTCGGGGCCCCCCAGCGCTTCGTTTATTTTATCTTGCACAGGGTCATCACCCTGGCTTTGTACAAGGCGTTACATGCAACTGAGGCAAGGCCTATACAAAAGGGTGGCTGCCGGGCAGGGCCCGACAGCCGCGCCTTACGGGTAGAACTTGCGGAGATGCTCAATATTCCATGAATTTGCAATTGAATGCCATCTCCGGTCTCCAGACGGACTGCGCTAGGTCTGGTGACTCGTACTACCCGGTAAGGGCCTTCCCACTTCGGCGACAACTTGTTTGTACCCTTGGCGGAGTGCACGCGCCTAAGGACAAGACCACCTTCCTCAAAACACCGGGCATGAATCCTCCGGCTATGATAGCGACGCAAGGCTTGCTGATAGCGTGCATCACGCGTAGCAGCCCAAAGACGGTTCTCCTCAAGTAGCACAGCGGCGTCATGCCGGTCTGATCTTGTGCTACTTCATCATAGGCAAGCACTCGAGGCGACCCGTAAATGAGTTCCGTGGGGATAACTGCTTCTGTCCCATAGACCAGGGAGAAAGGAGTCTGCCCGATAGCTCGATTTGGTGTCGTTCTGAGGGACTAGAGAACCACCGGCAGCTCATCGATCCATCGCCTACCGTGCTTCTGCAGCGTATCAAAGGTTCTTGTCTTGAGACCCCGCAACACTTTAGTGTTCGCCCTCTCAGCTTGTCCATTGCTTCTGGGATGTGCCACAGTGGCAAATGAGATCTTGCATCTGAGGGCATGAACATATTGCATGAAGGTGCGGCTCGTGAACTGGGTGCGATTGTCGGTAATGATCCTTGCTGGAACTCCAAAGCGGTACTCCATAGCTGACTGAGCAGTCACCTTTCTCACGACAGTCACTTCTGGCAACTTTGTCAACCTGTCGATAGCAGCGAACAAGAATTCAAAGCCCCCGATTGCTTGGGGGAAGGGGCCGAGGATATCGAGCCCCCAGACCGAAAATGGCCATGGTAGAGGGATTGTCTTAAGAGCTTGGGCAGGCAGGTGGATATTCTTGGAATGGAACTGGCAGGCTTCACACTTGGTGACTAGCTCGACCGCATCTTGGAGGGATGTGGGCCAATAGAATTCTTGCCAGAATGCTTTCCCAACTAACGCCCTTGATCCAATGTGGGAACCGCACATGCCTTTGTGTATCTCAGCTAACAGATCCTTTCCTTCTTCCCGGCAGATGCACTTCAATTTCACATCGTTGGGCCTCCTTCTGTATAGAGTGTCATCGACAAACTGATACATACTGGCCCTCCGGGCTACTCTCCCGGCCTCATCTTGGTCGCCGGGAAGCTCTCCTGTTTGGAGGAAGTGGACTATGTGCCTTTCCCAAGTTGGAGCCTGGGGCTCGGCAACAAGGACTAGAGGCACCTCCTCAACTACGGAAGCACATGCCCAAGGTGGAGCGATGAATGTCAGGGCAGCCCGCCCAGTCTGCATCAGAGTAGGCGGTGAGGGCGGTGTCAGCGGAGGCATGAAGCGTGACGCCAAGATCCATAGTGCCATAGACATAGCGGAGAATCCGCTTGACCGCAGCCAAGTGAACATATCGAGGAGCATGCATATGAAGACACACCTGCTGCACGACATACTGGATCACCGGTCGAGTCAGAGTGAGGTGCTGAAGAGCACCAACGATAGACCGATAGAAAGTAGCATCTGAAGCAGGAGAACCATCCGTGGCAGAAAGCTTGGCCTTCGTATCAACAGGCGTAGCGGCGGGCTTGCAGTTAAGCATGCCGGTGCGCTCCAGGAGCTCATGAACGTACTTTCGCTGATGAAGGAAGAAGCCATTGGGATGGTGCACCACCTCGACACCGAGGAAGTAGTGCAAAGGACACAAGTCCTTGATGGCGAACTCAGCGCGAAGACGAGCCGTGAGCTGACTGAGGAGACCAGTCGTACATGCCGTCAGGATGATGTCGTCGACATAGAGCAGCAAGTAGGCCGTGTCGGAGCCCTGATGATAGACGAAGAGCGAGGCGTACGAGCCGGTAGAGCGGAACCCAAGCTGGTGCAAAAACGCCGCGATGCACTGGTACCAAGCGCGCGGAGCCTGCTTGAGTCCGTACAAGGACCGCGAAAGCAGGCACACGTGGTCGGGATGTGCCGGGTCAACAAACCCGGTGGGCTGCTGGCAGAAGACCTGCTCCTCCATGGAGGAAGGCATTGGAGACGTCCATCTGGTGCACCGGCCAAGCACAGGAGACCGCAAGGTGGAGAACCGTGCGTATCGTGCCGGGCTTGACGAATGGAGCGAAGGTGTCGGTGAAGTCAATGTCAGCACGCTGTCGAAAGCCACGAACCACCCAACTCTCTTTGTAGCGATCAAGGGTACCATCAAGACGGAGCTTGTGTTTAAAGACCCACTTCCCAATAATCATGTTGGTGTGCCGGGGACGGGGAACAAGCTGCCACGTCCGGTTGCCCAACAGTGCGTCAAACTCCTCTTGCATCACAGCAATCCAGAGCGGGTCACGAAGAGCGGATCGAACGGAGGACGACAACGGCGACGGATCAGAGGTGGACGCCGCATGGACGTAGTCATATGAGGCGCAGCGCGAGCTCGGGCGAAAAACACCCGTACGGGCGCGGGTAACTAGACCGGCCAGATGCACCGAGGGGGCCACGGGCACCGGGAGGGCGGAGCGCCGGGGGCGCCGAGGGAGCCGCTGGCACCGGGGGCGCAGGCGCCGAGGGGGCCGCGGGGGCCGTGGGCGCCAACGTCGGGGGCACCAGCGCCGCGGCTGTAGGAGGCACCGCATGCGGGTGGTGCACCTCAAAGCCAGGAGGCGGTCCAAGAGGGGCGCGCGAGGGCCCTGGGAGAGGCGTCGAGGAGCCCGCGTCACCGGTGGCGGGAGGAACAGCCGGGGGTGCCTGCTAAAACGTAAACACATGCTCATCAACGTAAACGTGCCGGGAAGTGAACACACGATGGGAGATGGGATCATAGCACCGATATCCCTTGGAGTTGGAGGGGTAGCCGATGAAGATGCAAGAGACAGAACAAGGTGCGAGTTTGTGGGGAGCGGAGTCGGTAGTGCTAGGATAGCAAAGGCACCTGAAAATATGCAAGCCGTCATAAGATGGGGGCGTACCGAAGAGAAGATGGTGAGGTGCATAGTTCCACTGTGGGCGGCAAGGGCGAAGGTTAAGGAGAAGTGAAGCAGTAGCGAGTGTGTACGGCCAGAAATGAGGCGACACATTAGCATGGAACGGGAGCGTGCAAACGCAGTCGTTCAGAGTGCGAAGGACGCATTCGGCTCGACCATTCTGCTGTGAAGTATACGTGCATGTGAGACGAAAAACTATGTCGTGGTGCTACAAAAAAGTGCGGAAAGCAAGGTTGTCGACTCTTTTCCATTGTCAGCCTGAAGAGCAAGGATGGGACACCCAAACTGCATGCTGACATAGGAGTAAAAAGCCGTCAAAGTGGAGAGTGCATCAGACTTTCGTCGTAAAGGAAACGTCCACACATAGTGAGAATAATCATCAAGGATAACCAGATAATATAAATAGCCCGAATTAGTAGGAACCAGAGAGGTCCACACATCGCTATGAATCAACTGAAAAGGAAAAGAAACTATGGTGGTAGAGCTATTAAATGGGAGGCGAACATGTTTGCCGACACGACAGGCATGACAGGTGTGATCCTCTATCTTATTACAACTGAAATTGAAACTCCTAAGAATATGACGAAGTGTGACGGGGTTGGGATGACCCAAACAAGCGTGCCAGAGATCGACGCCGGCAGAGAGAGCAACCGGTGCGGTGGTGGAGGTGGACGGCGGATGCACCAGATAGAGCTCGTCAAGGTTGTCACATCGGTGAAGTACCATCCTGGTTCGAGCGTCCTTGATACAAAAACCAAGCTCGTCAAATTCAACAGTAATAGGATTTTCACGAGTTAAACAACGAACGGAAACAAGGTTCTTTATAAGATGAGGTGACACAAGTATGTTAGACAAAGTAATAGGCATGGAATTAGAAGGAAAAGAAGTGTGCCCGACATGTGTGATAGGGAGTGTGGAACCGTCGTCGACAATGATGCGGCGGTCGGTGCTGACGGGAGTAAAGGAGGCAAGATTACTAGGATGAGCAAACATGTAAGCCGTAGCCCCGGTGTCCATGTACCAATCACCGCCTCCAGTGTAGTTGGTCGGCATAGGCGCGGTGTGCAGCGCGGCGAGGAGCGCCGGAACCCAAGGCTTTGGCGGCAGGGTCGGTGAGGGCGGCGCCGGGACCACAGGGAGACAGTAGGCGCCGCTCAGCTGCGGCAGTGGGTATCCTCCGTACGGCTGCGGAGTCACGTAGTACGCCTAATGCGCTGGCAGGTGCGGCTCGGGAAGGGTCGATGCAGGAGCCCATGGAACCGGCATTGTGTAGGCATGAACAACACCGGTCCACGGGTTGTAGCCAGAGGCCCACAGAGGGGGCTCCTGGAACTGCTACTGCTGATGGGGCTGGCCGGCGCCCTGCGGCTGCTGCTGCTGACCGCCGCAGCGGCCCCCACAGCACCGTTCAGTGGGAGGGGCGGGCGGCCCATAGGGCAGCGGGAGCAGCCCCGGCTGCTGGGTGGCCGGGTACGGCGGTGGCGCCGGGAACGGCGCCAGGTGGCGCTGCGGCGGGGGCGCGGCTGGGGCAGCTGGTGGTGCCGAGGAGCCGCCGCAGGTGGTGCCGGCTGCGAGGGCGTTGTGGATGGCCCACGCCTTCACCTGCTTCATCCGCTGCTCCTCCAAGCGGAGGTACGCAACAAACTTGGCGAAGGACGGGTTGCGAGTGAGGCTAAGGTTCCCCGTGGCGTTGCCGAAGTCGTCGTTGAGCCCGGCGGTGAGCGTGCTGAGCAGGAGGTCATCATCGATCTTCGCGCCAATATCGTGGAGCTTGTCAGCGAGAGTCTTCAGGCGGCGACAATAGTCGTCGACGGAGGTGTCGTCCTGGTGACACCCAAAAAACTCTTGATGCAAAAAAACACGACGCTGGAGCTGGTTGTCGGTGAAGAGCCCGTTCAGGTTGGTCCACACGGCGCAGGAATCGTCAGCGTCCTGCACAACCGTCTGGAAGATGTCCGGTGAGATGGTGAGGAAGAACCAGCGGATTATATTGGTGTCGATGGTGGACTAGTCATGGAACTCGGGGACGAGGCTGGAGTCGACGGTGCCGTCCACGTGGTCGATGAGGTGATACTCTCGAAACACGAGGGAAAAATATGTAATCCACGTGTAGTAGAAGGAGTCTGCCTGCGAGAGACGAACCGGCACCCGCTCGAAGATGTTGAGGTTGCGGATGTCGTTGACGTCAGCGAACGGGTTGTAGTTGGTGGACACGGAGGAGGTGACAGACGACGCAGCTAGGACGGGACGGTGCGGGCGGCTTGGACGGCTCGGCTGGCAAGCGGGTAGGTGCGGCATTAGCGACTTGGTGGCAGCAGCGACTCGGTGCGGTAGCAGGTAGCAGCGACGTGGCGGGTGATGCGGGCGGGCGGGGCTGGCGACGGCTGGAGGCGACGCGTGGCTGGAGGCAACGTGGGGCTGGAGCGACGCGGGGCTGGGGCTGGAGAGGGAGGGCGGGGCTGGCGAAGCGCGTTGCGCGCGGGGTAGCAACGGGTCGGGCGCGCACGCAGGAGGGTAGAGGCGGCCGGCGCGGTTGGCGCGCGTGCGGCGGCGGTGCAGAGGAGGCGCGCGGCGGCGACCATCTATGATTGCACGATGTATTGCTCTTCATGCATATGCACATATGTGTGATGTACAAAGGTGGGCCACGGACCTCAACTATACAAGGAACTAGGAGGTGGGCCTGATAACCCACAAGTATAGGGGATCAATTGTAGCCTCTTTCGATAAGTAAGAGAGTCGAACCCAACGAGGAGCTAAAGGTAGAACAAATATTCCCTCAAGTCCTATCGACCATCGATACAACTTGCAGACTAAGGCACAGCCTAGTGGTGGGAAGGGGCTGATGCCTTCCCACCCACCCAGGTTCAAGGCATGGTACTTGCAATTTGGGTTTGTTGCACCAATTATACTATAAGGGGTTCCCTTACAGTCTTTCTGTCAAATAAAAACCACTGATACAACTCTACGCACGCTTTACCTAGAACAAGTATGATACTAGAAGTACTTTGTAGGTGTTGTTGGATAGGTTAGCAAGAATATAAAGAGCACGTAAATAAAAACTAGGGGCTGTTTAGATAAAGAAGCAATGGAATTAGTATAGGGAGTGTGGAAAAGTGGTGGTAAGAGTTGCGAAATTGTCCCTAAGCAATTGACTACTTTACTAGACCGATAGCAAGTTTTATGTGGGAGAGGCCACTGCTAGCATGTCATCCCTGACTTGGAATTCTATGCACTTATGATTGGAACTATTAGCAAGCATCCGCAACTACTAACGTTCATTAAGGTAAAACCCAACCATAGCATTAAGATATATCGGGCCCCCTTCAATCCCGTATGCATCAATTTCTATGCTAGGTTGAAGCTTCTGACACTCTTGCCCTCCAATACATAGTCCTATCAACATACAACTAACCCCATGGTGTGATCCACGCGTGCACTCATATGGTGGGCACCAAAGGACAGCAACATAACCACAAGAAAATTAAACCAATCATAGCAATTCACCAATTACCGATAGGACAACGAAAATCTACTCAGACATCATAGGATGGCAACACATCATTGGATAATAATATGAAGCATAAAGCACCATGTTCAAGTAGAGGGTACAACGGGTTGCGGGAGAGTGAACCACTGTAGATAGATGGGGGAAGGTGATGGAGATGTTGGTGAAGATGGCGTAAGTGTTGGTGTAGATTGCGGTGATGATGATGGCCCGGCGGCGTTCTGGCGCCACCGGGAGAGAGGGGGAGAGAGCCCCCCTTCTTCTTCTTCTTCTTCCTTGACCTTCTCCCTAGATGGGAGAAGGGTTTCCCCTCTGGTCCATGGTCTCCATGGCATGGGAGGGGCGAGAGCCCCTCCGAGATTGGATCTGTCTCTCTATCTCTCTCTGTTTCTGCGTTCCAGATTCTGCCCTTTCACCGTTTCTTTTATAACCGGAGATCCGTATCTCCAATTGGGCTAAATTTTGGACACGATCTCTATCCAGATATTAGCTTTCTTTTGGCGAAAGAAGGGCTCCAACCGCCTTACAGGGATGCCACGAGGGCCCATGGCGTGCATGACTCCCCTGGGGCGCGCCCCCCTCGGGCATCGTATCGCGTTGATTCTTCTTCCCAAAAATCACATATATTCCAAAAAAAATCTCCGTCAGTTTTTATCCCGTTTGGACTCCGTTTGATATGGATGTTCTGTGAAACAAAAAACATGCAACAAACAGGAACTGGCACTGGGCACTGGATCAATATGTTAGTCCCAAAAATAGTATAAAAAGTTTCCAAAAGTATATTAAAGTTGTAGAATATTGGCATGGAACAATCAAAAATTATAGATACGACGGAGACGTATCAGCAACCCCAAGCTTAATTCCTGCTCGTCCTTGAGTAGGTAAATGATAAAAAGATAATTTTTGATGTGGAATGCTACCTAGCATAATCTTGATCATGTATCTAATCATGGCATGAATATTAAGACACGAGTGATTCAAAGCAATAGTCTATCATTTGAAATTAAGACAATAATACTTCAAGCATACTAACCAAGCAATTATGTCCTCTCAAAATAACATAGCCAAAGAAAGCTCATCCCTACAAAATCATATAGTTTGGCCATGCTTCATTCTTTCACACAAAATGCTCCGATCATGCACAACCCCGATGACAAGCCGAGCAATTGGTTCATACTTTTTAACGTGCTTCAGCCTTTTCAACCCTCACGCAATACATGAGCGCAAGCCATGGATATAGCACTATGGGTGAAATAGAATATGATGACGGAGGTTTGTGTGAGAAGACAAAAAAGGAGAAAGTCTCACATCGACGCGGCTAATCAACGGGCTATGGAGATGCCCATCAATTGATGTCAATGTGAGGAGTAGGGATTGCCATGCAACGGATGCACTAGAGCTATAAGTATATGAAAGCTCAAACTGAAACTAAGTGGGTGTGCATCCAACTTGCTTGCTCATGAAGACCTAGGGCATTTGAGGAAGCCCATCGTTGGAATATACAAGCCAGGTTCTATAATGAAAATTCCCACTAGTATATGAAAGTGATAACTCAAGAGACTCTCTATATGAAGAACATGGTGCTACTCTGAAGCACAAGTGTGGTAAAAGGATAGTAACATTGCCCCTTTTTTCTTTTTTTTTCTTTTTTTGGCGGGCTTCTTTGGCCCCCTTTTTTATTTAGGCTTCTTTGGCCTCTCTCTTTTTTTTTTCTTTGGGCAATGCTCTAATAATGATGATCATCACACTTTATTTACTTACAGCTCGATATTACAACTTGATATTAGAACAAAGATATGACTCTATATGAATGCCTCCGGCGGTGTACCGGGATGTGCAATGATCTAGCGTAGCAATGACATCAAAAAACGGACAAGCCATGAAAACATCATACTAGCTATCTTACGATCATGCAAAGCAATATGACAATAAATGCTCAAGTCATGTATATGATGATGATGGAAGTTGCATGGCAATATATCTCGGAATGGCTATGGAAATGCCATGATAGGTAGGTATGGTGGCTGTTTTGAGGAAGATATAAGGAGGCTTATGTGTGATATAGCATATCGTATCATGGGGTTTGGATGCACCAGCGATGTTTGCACCAACTCTCGAGGTGAGAAAGGGCAATGCACGGTACCGAAGAGGCTAGCAATGATGGAAGGGTGAGAGTGCGTATAATCCATGGACTCACATTAGTCATAAAGAACTCATATACTTATTGCAAAAGTTTATTAGCCCTAGAAGCAAAGTACTACTACGCATGCCCCTAGGGGGATAGATTGGTAGGAAAAGACCATCGCTCGTCCCCAACCGCCACTCATAAGAAAACCAATCAAAGAACACCCCATGCTTCAAATTTGTCACACAATGATTACCATACGTGCATGCTACAGGACTTGCAAACCTCAACACAAGTATTTCTCAATTTCACAATTACTCAACTAGCACGACTCTAATATCACCACCTTTATATCGCAAAACTATTGCAAGGAATCAAACATATCATATTCAGTGATCTACAAGTTTTATGTAGGATTTTATGACTAACCATGTGAATGACCAATTCCTGTCATCTCTCTAAATAGATATAAGTGAAGCAAGAGAGTTTAATTCTTTCTACAAAATATATGCCCACGCTCTAACAAATATAAGTGAAGCAAAAGAGCATTCTACAAATGGCGGTTTTCTATGTGAAGAGAAATAGGCAATCCAAACTTCAAATGATATAAGCGAAGCACATGAAGCATTCTATAAAGCCATACTCAAAAGATATAAGTGAAGTGCAAAGGTCATTCTATAAATCAACCAAGGACTATCTCATACCAGCATGGTGCATAAAATAGAAGTGAAAACTAATTGCAAAAGACGCTCCAAGATTTGCACATATGCATGAACGAAACGAATCCGAAAACATACCGATACTTGTTGAAGAAAGATGGGATGCCTTCTGGGGCATCCCCAAGCTTAGACGCTTGAGTCTCCTTGAATATTTACTTGGGGTGCCTTGGGCATCCCCAAGCTTGAGCTCTTGCCTCTCCTCCTTCTCCTCACATCGAGACCTCCTCGATCTTCGAACACTTCATCCACACAAAACTCAACAGAAAACTCGGTAAGATCTGTTAGTATAATAAAGCAAATCACTACTCTAAGTACTATTGCAAACCAATTCATATTTTGTTTTTGCATTTTAGCTACTGTAATATAACTTTCCCATGGCTTAATCCACTGATAGAAATCGATAGTTTCATCAAAACAAGCAAACTATGCATCAAAAACAGAATCTGTCTAAAACAGAACAGTCTGTAATAATATGAACATTAACCATACTTATGTTTCTCCAAAACTTCTTCCACAATTAGGAAAAATAAACAATTTGTATAGAAATACAGTGCAAAAGGTTTCAGAACCGTTTGACGTTCCAGTAAGAAATGTAAAATCGCGCACTACAGCCAAAGTTTCTGTCCTGCACCGCACAAACCAACAAGTAATCTAAATCATCCTAAAGGCAAACCTTGGCACATTATTTTTATAATACAATGGAATTGTACAAGGGGATAATTATGTTTGTCGAAAAGTTTCTTTAATCAAGATTCACAAAGTTTCTGTGAGCATGAACAAAGTTCAAGGAGCTCCCCCACTTCAACCACGCTTGTCTCTCTCACTTTCACTTTCCTTTTTGAAAAAGTTTTGGGTTCCCCTCTTTATTTTTTTGTTTTTAAACTATATAAAAGCACTCAACAGAAATAAATGACTCTCTAAAACTTCCGGGTTGTCTCCCTGGCAGCGCTTTCTTTAAAGCCATTAAGCTAGGCATATAGTGCTCAAGTAATGAATCCACCCGGATCCCAAGGTATATCAAAGCCAATTTTAATTAACAATGATTTTGTGATTTAGTAGTGAGCACAAAGTAACATATATCATGAAACAATGAAGTATAACTCTCTTCCTATGCATCGTCATGTCATAAAACAAAAATTCATGCACACATAGTAAAGGCCAATGCATAGTATAAACAGTTTCTTGCAATTTTTTCGTGTTGGAAACATAAAGAGGCGGACATGTAGTTCCTCTCTCATAATAATTGCAAGTAGGAGCAGCAAGCACATGCCTATTATATCTATCAAAATCATCATGTGTAGTAGTAAAATGCAACCCATCAATATAATCCTTAATAAGGGCAAACTTCTCCGATATAGTGTAGTTGGGAGAATTGAAAAAGATAATAGGACTATCATGTGTGGGTGCAATAGCAACAATTTCATGTTTAACATACGGAACTATAGCAAGTTCATCTCCATAAGCATAATTCATATTGGCATCTTGGCCACAAGCATAGCAAACATCATCAAAATGGGATATTTCAAAAGAATCAACGGGATCATAACAATGATCATAGCATTCATCCTTCGGTAAGCACGAAGGAAAATTAAACAATGTATGAGTTGAAGAGTTACTCTCATTAGAAGGTGGGCACGGGTGATCAATCCGCTCTTCCTCCTTTTGTTCTTCGCTCTCCTCCCCATCTTTTTCATCCAATGAGCTCACAATGTCATTAATTTATTCTTCCATAGACTCATGCAAAATATTAGTCTCTTCTTGGACAGCGGGGGAGTCCGCAATATAAGGTTTAACATAGGCATTAGAAGCATAATTATCATAACAACATTCAAGTATGGCAAAATTTTCAGATTTATAAAGAGAGCATCATACTTTTCAATCAAAGAAGCAATTTCATAAGCACCCATAAAAGCAACAAATTCTTCAATTTGTTGAACATCATAGTTATTATAAACACCCTTAGCATACGAAGATACGATTCCATTATCACTAAACTCACATTGGTAGGGAAGGTGTTTCTTAGGGTTTTCAGAACAACAAGTAACATCATATATTTCACATAAATTCCAAGCATAGCATTGCAAACGATGAATTTGACCCAGTAAAAGTTTCCCTTTTTCAGATAAGCGGTGTCACACATAACAAGCATGCTCATCTAAACATTTGCCCTCAACTAAGCTAGTTGGGGTTTCAGCACGAGCACATAGGGATCGAAGATGATCCAAGAAAAAAGCTTCAGTAGTGTGATAGATTTTGAGTGGTTCTTCAACCATTGGTGTAGTAGGTACAACTATTTTTTTTGGTATTTTGCGTTTCCTACCCATAACTAAAGATAGAAAATAAGAGCACAAAATAAAAACTACTTAGTGATAAAGCAAACAAGCACACACTTGGAATATTCACCCCACGCTATAACTCCCCGGCAACGGCGCCAGAAAAAGGTCTTGATAACCCACAAGTATAGGGGATCAATTGTAGCCTCTTTAGATAAGTAAGAGTGTCGAACCCAACGAGGAGCTAAAGGTAGAACAAATATTCCCTCAAGTCCTATCGACCACCGATACAACTCTATGCACGCTTGACGTTCGCGTTACCTAGAACAAGTATGAAACTAGAAGTACTTTGTATGTGTTGTTGGATAGGTTAGCAAGAATATAAAGAGCACGTAAATAAAAACTAGGGGCTGCTTAGATAAAGAAGCAATAAAGTTAGTATAGCGAGTGTGGAAAAGTGGTGGTAGGAGTTGCGAAATTGTCCCTAAGCAATTGACTACTTTACTAGACCGATAGCAAGTTTTATGTGGGAGAGGCCACTGCTAGCATGTCATCCCTGACTTGGAATTCTATACACTTATGATTGGAACTATTAGCAAGCATCCGCAACTACTAACTTTCATTAAGGTAAAACCCAACCATAGCATTAAGATATATCGGTCCCCCTTCAATCCCGTATGCATCAATTTCTATGCTAGGTTGAAGCTTCTGTCACTCTTGCCCTCCAATACATAGTCATATCAACATACAACTAACCCTATGGTGTGATCCATGCGCACGCTCATATGATGGGCACCAAAGGACAACAACATAACCACAAGCAAATTAAACCAATCATAGCAATTCACCAATTACCGATAGGACAACGAAAATCTACTCAAACATCATAGGATGGCAACACATCATTGGATAATAATATGAAGCATAAAGCACCATGTTCAAGTAGAGGGTACAGCGGGTTGCGGGAGAGTGGACCACTATAGATAGTTGGGGGAAGGTGATGGAGATGTTGGTGAAGATGGCGTAAGTGTTGGTGTAGATTGCGGTGATGATGATGGCCCCGGCGGCGTTCCGGCGCCACCGGGAGAGAGGGGGAGAGAGCCCCCCTTCTTCTTCCTCCTTGACCTTCTCCCTAGATGGGAGAAGGGTTTCCCCTCTGGTCCACGGTCTCCATGGCGTGGGAGGGGCGAAAGCCCCTCCGAGATTGGATCTGTCTCTCTGTCTCTCTCTGTTTCTGCGTTCCAGATTCTGCCCTTTCACCGTTTCTTTTATAACCGGAGATCCGTAACTCCGATTGGGCTGAATTTTGGACACGATCTCTATCTAGATATTAGTTTTCTTGCGGCGAAAGAAGGGATCCAACCACCTTACGGGGTGGCCACGAGGGCCCAGGGCGCGCCTGACCCCCTGGGGCGCGCCCCCTGCCTCGTGGCCCCCTCGGGCATCGTATCACGTTGATTCTTCTTCCCAAAAATCACATATATTCCAAAAAAATCTCTGTCAGTGTTTATCCCGTTTGGACTCTGTTTGATATGGATTTTCTGCAAAACAAAAAACATGCAACAAACAGGAACTGGCACTGGGCACTGGATCAATATGTTAGTCCCAAAAATAGTATAAAAACTTGCCAAAAGTATATGAAAGTTATAGAATATTGGCATGGAACAATCAAAAATTATAGATACGACGGAGATGTATCAGGGCCCAATACACAATATGCACATAACACATATACTCAACATTGACACCGCACTAATAGACGACGTGGGTCATGGCGGAGTGGTCAGGTGCGGAAAGTGCATTTGGACTACATACTTCAGGTGCTCTCCGGTGGGCGTGATGAAGAGCACGCCAGCCCCCGCACCCTGTAGTGAGAAGGCACCATCATAGTACATGATCCATTCCTGGGGCGCTTCCTTGCCGGGGATGGCTGTTTCCGGCGTCTCTTCATCTGGAGTTGGTGTCCATTCTATAATAAATTCCACCAGTGCTCTTCTCTGAATGGTTGAGGTGCTTTCATACTTTAGTCCAAAGCTTGATAGTTCCAGTTCCCATTCAACTATCCTGTCGGTGGCTTCAGGTTTCCTCAATATGCGTTGCACAGGAAAGCGGGTGAAAATCATGATCTCGCGTGCTTGGAAGTAGTGGTGCTGCTTCCTCGAGGCCGTGATGAGGCCGAAGGTTAATTTCTGTACCCCAGAATACCTTGATCTAGCCCCCTGTAATAGGGAGCTAACAAAGTAAACTTGTCACTTCACTACCTTCTTCCTTGCCACGGTCTTGGAGTTGCCTTCACTATCCTGCTCTTCTTTCTCTTGATCTACACTCAATCCTGCTACGACTGGTTCACTTTCTTCTCCGGGAAGGGCAATAGTTGCATCTGCTCCTTCTTCCACTTCCCGCTGTGCCACCAGGGCTACACTAACCACTTGACTGGTTGCTGCTAGATATAACAGCAACGACTCTTGTGGTTTAGGAGCAACCAACGTGGGAACAGAGGAAAGGTAGGTTTTTATGCCTTGCAGTGTTTCTTCTGCATCCGGGGTCCACTCCATGGACCCTGCCTTCTTCAAAAGTTTGAAGAACGGTAGGGCGAGCTCGGCGGACTTGGGGATGAACTTGCTCAGCGCGGCAACACATCCAGTTAAACGCCTCACATCCTTAACTGTCCTGGGTGCTTGAATCTGCTCGATTGCTCTGATCTTGTCGGGGTTGGTCTCTATCCCCCGGTGAGACACAAATAAGCCAAGTAGCTTGCCGGAGGGGACGCGAAACACACACTTCTATGGATTAAGCTCCAGGTTGATCTTGCACAAATTTGCAAAGGTCTCTTCCAAATCATGAATGAGAGATGATCCGTCCTTGGTTTTGACTAGGATGTCATCCATGTAAGCTTCAATATTCCTGTGCAATTGAGGCTCGAAACCAATCTGCACATCTCTTGCAAAGGTGGACCTGGCAATTTTTAACCCGAAGGGCATTTGTACAAAGCAGTACAAGCCACATGGGGTTATGAACGCGGACTTCTCCTCGTCTTCCTTGGACATGAATATCTTGTGGTACCCGGAGTAGGCATCCAAGAAGGAAAGCATGTCATATCCGGAGGTGGAATCCACAATCTGATCAATGCGCGGCAAGGGGAATGGGTCCTTCAGGCATGCTTTATTTAGATCTGTGAAATCTATGCAAAGCCTCCATTTCCCATTCGCCTTGCGCACCACCACTGGATTTGCCAACCGTGTTGGATGCAACACTCCTCTGACCAAACCAGCAGCTTCAAGTTTCTAGATCTCTTCAGCAATGAATTGTTGCCGCTCCAAAGCTTGCTTCTGGACCTTCTGCTTGACGGGTCGGGCATGGGGGCAGACAGCAAGGTGGTGCTCGATTACCTCCCTGGGAACGCCGGGGATGTTAGATGGTTGCCAGGCAAACACATCGACATTTACCCGCAGGAAGGCAACAAGCGCGCTTTCCTATTTGTCATCAAGGGTGGAGCTGATAGTGAACGTACCATCAGCGCCAACCAGCCCTGTCGGGACCTTCTTCACAGCAGGTGCAGCAACCTTTGGTCTCTTGCTATTGGAAAATTTTCGCCAAGTCATAGGCGCAAGGCACTCCAGAGAGGCGCGCTTCCCGGATTCCTTGCTAGCATCTTTTCTAGCTTTTCTCCTTTGCATGTTTTCCTTAGCGGGGACTGCGGCTTACGCAGCCTCGGCAGCGACCGCCTCCCGATACATGTTATCCACGCATATAATTGCGTCCTTCTTGTCTAACGGGATGGAAATGACGCCCATTGGTCCTGG
Source organism: Triticum aestivum (assembly GCF_018294505.1). NCBI lineage: Eukaryota > Viridiplantae > Streptophyta > Magnoliopsida > Poales > Poaceae > Triticum > Triticum aestivum. Next base: position 179,362,007 of record NC_057808.1, on the reverse strand, counting down.
CATCTTCAAAGTGTTGTAGGCATAGTGGGATGCCGCCATGAATTTTGCCAGGGCAGTTCGTCCAAGTATCCCATTGTACGACAATGGAAGCCCGACCACATCGAACACTATCTTCTCAGTCTGATAGTTCAATTCCCCTCCAAACGTCACTAGCAGCGTGATATTCCCCTTTGGATGACTCCTGCCAGGGTTGATCCCTTGAAAGGCGCCAGTGACCTTGAGCTCTTATTCTGTTATGTGCAGCTTGCTGATGACCTTGGGAGAAATCAGATTCAATGCGGCCCCGCCGTCAACCAACATCTTTGTGACCTTGAGGTTGCGGATCGTTGGTGAAACCAACAATGGCAAGCATCCTACCGCGATGGTGCGGTTAGGGTGATCCTCTTCATCAAAGCTGATGGGCATGCGGGACTACTTGAGTGGTTTCTGGGACTCTCCCGCTGGCTCCATAGCATTGACCTCACGTGCCCACTATTTAAGCTGGCAGTGAGAGGAGTGCACACCTCCATCGATGCACAGGGCGTCAGTGGCCTTCTGAAACTCCCAGTCGCTAGTTTCCTCTTCAACCCCTTCATCGCTCTCGTCATCACATTCCTTCTTCTCATGGCCTCAGGTAGGTTTTCCTTGATGCTGAGGGACCTTGCCGGGGTGGCCTCCTCTGTCACCTCGGCCTTTCCCGCCAATGCCATCTTGGTCTCTCTCTTTGTCACGCTTCTCGTACTCAGCCTTCTGCTTCTTAACGAGTTGCTGAACTTGATGACACTCTTGGAGATCATGGCCCTTGGTCCGATGGATCTTGCAGTACGGCCCGTCCGCCTTCCCATCCTTCTCGGCCACCGCAGCTTCTTGGCAGTCCGTGCACGCGGCAACTTCCTTGCCGGGAGCTTCGGTCATGGCCTTCTTGCTGGTACTAGGAACGCCAGATCTTTCGACAGCCAGAACCGTTTTCTCCTTGCGCCTCTTGTTGCATTTCTTGTTGTTCTTCTTCTGATTGGTAGCATCATCGTCGTCTTCTGAGTCAATGTCGACGCCATCTTCGTCTCCGCGGAGTCACCTCCCCTCCTTTGTTCGGGCACACTTATCTGCCAAAGTGTAGAGCTCATTTACAGTCTTGGGCAACCAGGCATTCATCTTGGAACGTATCCTGCGGTTGCGTATGTTAGACTGGAACACAACAATCACAGCTGCAGGGTGGATGTCTGGAATGTTCTTGTGCACCCGGCTGAATCTCTGCATATACTTCTGCAAACTCTTCCTTCTGTGGGAGGAGTTGCAAGTTGCAGGGCCTCCCTGGTTCTTGATGGCCGCCCGTGAAAGCACCAACAAACTCATTGCACAGGTCAGCCCAGGTCGAGATGGAGTTCTCTAGCAAGTGCATCAACCATGACCTCACGTTTGGCTTGAGTACCAAAGGGAAGTAGTTGGTGAATACCTTTTCATCTCTCCCTTCAGTAGCTTGGACGGGGATGGTGTAAATGCTCAACAACTCTGTCGGGTTCAATCTTCCATCATACTTTTCTGGTATCTCTGGCTTGAACATACAGGCAGATGGCCAATGGACTTGTCGTAGCTCACGAGTGAAGGCGGGGCACCCAACCTCGAAAGGCAGGTACCCATTTCCACCGGGCACGGGCTCGTCAACGTCGGGGCCATTGCGCCTATCACACTGGCGGCGGGTTTTGCGGCATCGTTCTATGGTGACGCGCGCGTCTTCCCTCCGCCTGTCTTCCAGGACCTCCCACTGGTCTCGACGGGCTCGAGGATCAAACGAAGCCATCGACACATTGTCGGGTTCTTGGTTGCCTGGTTCTAGCTGTGGCCCCTCCGCTGGCTGCCGTGGAGGGGACTGCACCGTGGGAGTGGCCCCTTCGGTACGGCCAGCGGCTTGGGCCATTGTCTCCGCTTGTGAAGGCCGTGGCGGGCCTGCCCACTGTGATCCTCCCGCCTCAGCAAAACCTATCAGGCTCTGAATGGTGGCTCTCTGTAGGATCAAAAGTATGTCTACAGGGGGGTGATTAGACTACTTGACCAAATAAAAATCTAGCGTTTTCCCAATTTTCATTCTTGACAGATTTTAGCAACTTAGCACAAGTCAAGCAATCAACCTACACATGCAATTCTAAGAGTATAGCAGCGGAATGTAAAACAATTGCATATGAAGGTAAAGGGATAAGTTTGAGGGAGCAAACGCAATGTTGACACGGAGATTTTTTATCCATGGTTCCGATAGGTGGTGCTATCGTACATCCACGTTGATGGAGACTTCAAGCCACGAAGGGTAACGGTTGCGCGAGTCCACGGAGGGCTCCACCCACGAAGGGTCCACGAAGAAGAAACCTTGTCTATCCCACCATGGCCATCGCCCACGAAGGACTTGCCTCACTAGGGTAGATCTTCACGAAGTAGGTGATCTCCTTGCCCTTACAAACTCCTTGGTTCAACTCCACAATCTTGACGGAGGCTCCCAAGTGACACCTAGCCAATCTAGGAGACACCACTCTCCAAGAAGTAACAAATGGTGTGTTGATGATGAACTCCTTGCTCTTGTGCTTCAAATGATAGTCTCCCCAACACCAAACTCTCTCTCACAGGATTTGGATTTGGTGGAAAGAAGATTTGAGTGGAAAGCAACTTGGGGAAGGCTAGAGATCAAGATTTATGTGGTTGGAATGGAATATCTTGACCTCAACACAAGTGTAGGTGGTTCTCTCTCAGAAAATATGTGTTGGAAGTGTAGGCATGTTCTGGTGGCTCTCTCCACGAATGAAGAGTGGGTGGAGGGGTATATATAGCCTCCACACAAAATCTAACCGTTACACAAAAATCACCAAACTCGGTGGGACCGATTCAAAGAACTCGGTCAGATCGATTTGGTTCGTAATGTGACCATTAGGCATTTCGGTGGGACTGACACGTCAACTCGGTGGGACCGATTTTGTTAGGTTAGGGCATAACGTAATCTCGGTGAGACCGATTACACAAACTCGGTGGGACCGATTTTGGTAATAGACTAACAGAGAGTTGGTCAAGCAAACTCGGTGGGACCGATTCGCTCATCATGGTTGGACCGAAACGTTACGAAAAGGAAACAGAGTGTTTGCATTGCAATCTCGGTGGGACCGATCGCTCATCTCGGTTTGACCGAAACGTTACGAAGGGAAACAGAGAGATTACAATCCCATCTCGGTGAGACAGAGATCCCTATCGGTGAGACCGAAAAGACTAGGGTTTCTGGCAGTGGCTATGCCAACTGAACTCGGTGGCTCCGGATATGAAATTTCGGTGGGCCGAGTTGGACTTTTTGGTTTGGGACATATGTGGATGTGAGAAAGTAGTGGAGGGTTTTGGAGCATATCACTAAGCATTTTGAGCAAAAACCTCATTAAGCAACAACTCATCCCTTCTTAATAGTATTGGCTTTTCCTATAGACTCAATGTGATCTTGGATCACTAAAATAGAAAATGTAGAGTCTTGTGCTTTGAGCTTGAGCCAATCTTTTGTCCTTAGCATTTTGAAGGGTCCACTTTCTAATCCATGCCATGCCAATCATTGAGCTTTCCTGAAATATCCATCTTGGAATAGCATTAGCTCAATGAGCTATATGTTGTTAGGAATTACCAAAACCACCCAGGGATAGTTGCACTTTCAATCTCCCCCTTTTTGGTAATTGATGACAACATATAGATCAAAGCTTCGACAAATGATAAATAAGATTGAAAATCATCTTCACTTTGAGAAGTATGTGATAAGCACGAGCTCCCCCTAAATTTGTGCATTATATAGAAATTTTCTTTTGAATGCAAATGCACAATCGATTAGGATCATGGGTTACTCTTCCATGTCACTTACATCTTGGTGGAGCGCTCAAAATGATAGAAATTAAAACACATGCACTCATCACCAAGCAAAGTGAAAGATCATAAGTGGATATGAAAGATAATATCATCCAACAAGCATTAAGGGTAGCATATGATCAAACACATGATCAACCAAGTATCTCACAATGAGATAAAGTAGTATCTCACACAAGCACACAATAAAGTTTCAACCAAAATAGCAAGAGAGATAAAAAAAGCAACACTCTCTCACGAAGCCTATGATTTGTACATGTTTCTCCCCCTTTGGCAACAAGTTACCAAAAAGTTCAAAAATGCATAGTGCTAACGACTCTCAGGCTTGATCTTCAGGAGGTGGTGTTGAGAGAACTCCAAGGACGAAGGCTTCAGATGAAGTAGCTGGAGCTGGTGGAATAGCTGCTCGAGGTGGAACTGGAGCTGTTGCTGCTGGTGCTGATGTTGTAGCTCTAGTGTCTGTTACTGGCATGTGACAGCCTGGTTTTTGCCCTCTCTCATTTGCTTGATTTTCATTTGGAGTCAATTTGAAATTTGGAGTTTTTCAATCTTTTCATATGGACTTAAACACTTGAGTACCCTTGGCTTTCACCCAAGTGCTTCATTTCCCTCCCTAATCATCATTCCCCTTCTGATCCACCCCAAAATAATCTTTGGAATATTTTTCTTAAATGAAAAATATTCATTTTTCTCTCAAAAACCCTAGCTAGTTCAATATGCTCCAAAGCAACCCCAATTTTTATGGCCCAGAAAAATCTGAGATAATTCACAAATATTCTCTCAAACCTAGGGCACCTTCCTGAGCAAAAATATGTCATCACGTTTTGGAATATTTTTCCTACAGAAAATATTTTCTGTTCTGGACAGAAATGGTGGTTTCTACAGCAACTACCATTTTACTTGCTCCATTGTGCCTGGATTTTCTTGTGCATCTTCAACTTAGTAGATCATGCCTAACCTCCAAAGCACAGCCCCCAACTCCCAGCCATTTGACCTCAGTAACCTCTCAAAGTTACTGACCAGAAACTTACTTGGCATGTAAAATCTCCTCTACTGCACCTAGATCCAAACCAAAGCGTGCTAAACTTCAAAACCACCACGAACAACATGCCAGACATGATTTTTGGACGTAGGCTGCCCTGAGGGAAGAGTTCATGCGGTGACCATGCATGTCCACCATGCCATGCCTGCATGTCGACGCGCTGTGAGTGCCACCGAGTGCTCTGTTCGCGCGTGCTCGTTTCCCCCGTCTGCCCGAGCATGCCAAACTTCGCCACCATCCTCGTCTCAACGCCATTAACTTCCCCCTAGCGCTCGCCGACACCGGAGCTCGCCGCAGCGAGCATGGGCACGGTCCGGCTAACCCAACAGTGCGGTGCGCACTGTGCTCGTCGCCTTCTCCTCGTTCCTGTGCTCGTCCCCGTTCGCCAACAGTCGCCGCGTGAGCTGCGTCGCCTTCTCCTCCTCTCACTGACGCGGCTCGTCGCCGTGCGCCGTGGACAGGTGTCCACCGGCGGAGCCCGAATCCCCTCTCCGCTCGCCTATAAATGGAGCCGCCCCCAGCCTCCTCGAGCACCATCCACCACTCCCAAACACCCCACAAGCGCGTAGGAAACCGTAGCCCGTCCGGGAAGGCCGCGGGCCGCCGTCCTCGAGCTCGAGCTCGCCGGCGATCCCCTCTGGTCGTCGCGGTAGCTCCAGCCCCTCCCAGGCCAGGGCGACCCTTCCAGGGCGTCCGCCTCTCTCCGGTGAAGCCATCCCGTCCCCCTGGAGCCCCTGGAGTTGCCTCTGCTCGCCGTCTTCCTCATCTCCGGCGACCACCGCGTTCTGCCTCCGCTTGCGAGGTCGATTCCGACACCGTCGGACCACCCCTAGCTACGCTACGGGTACGGGCAGGTGCGCCTCTGTCCCCTCTCTCCATCCCTCCCTCTCGTTTTGGCCAAGGAGCCCTCCTCGCAGGCGAGAGCTCCGGCGAAGCCGCGACTCCCTCTGTTTCCTTCTCCCCCTCCTCCTCACCTGACTAGCAGGGCCCGCTAGTCAGCCACTCTGTACGCGCGCGAAGTGGTACGAGTGGTGGTGCCCCTGGACTTTACGCCTTCGACGTCACCCCCCCAGTTTGTTTATTTTTATTCAAATTCATTTGAATTTACAGGACGCTTCAAACAGCCATAACTCTTCAACCATAAGTCCAAATGAATTGATTCCTTTTGCATTTTGTTCTTTGCAAAGAAATCTAGCAGCTCACCAAAGATGAGATTTTTTCTGGGCTGTTTAGAATTTCTGGTGATTTTCAGAAGTGTTCTTGATATTTTCTTTTTGTACTTGAAATTATTTTCAGAGGGTGAGGCTTGTCTTGAGGATCACCAGAAGGCTTGTGAACCTCATCTGCACTAAGGCAAGCCACAACAACATTTTCATGGTGTCATTTTAATATTTATGATTTTCTTACTTGGATGAAATGATTAATCCATGCATTTAAATAACTATTGTGTTATTTATATTCTGTTAAGTGTTTGTTAGTTATTATGCTTGATTTATAGAATGTTGAAACTAGCTTAGTTGGTAAAGCAAAGCTAAGATCTATTTGTGGTGATGATAAAAATAATTTTTTTATGCATGTTAGTAATTACTTAAAGTTATTTTCTTGCATAAATAAAATGGTAAAATTTGCTAGAAAATATTCTGTGAAGTACTTGTTTAGCCATTTTACTTGACTTACAGAATGTTTGAACCTAACTTGGTTGGTAAAGAAATTAGGAATTGTTTGTGGCATAATCTTTGCTATGCATGTAAGAAATTAATCGAAGTTACTTTCTTGCATGAGAAAATAATAAAACTTGCTGCAAAATATTTTGGTTAAAGTGTGAGTTACCCTGACCAGGAAAGTAATATAAGTTGTTGATGTTTATGCTTAGTGCGAATATGGTTGAGATTAGTCATTTTCGTTAATATGTGATGCATGTGTAGTTTTGCATTTCATGGCATGCTATGACACCGGTCATTTTCATTTTAAGTTGAACCTGAATATAACTCAACTTGAATATATCGTTGACTGGGTCATGGTGCCGCTGAATCGAGTTTTTTCCTAGTGCAACCACATTTGCCTTTGTGGGAAGGCCTTTATTCGTTCCATTGACATTGCCTCTGGTCGGTGCCTCCAACTAGGGAAGGTTATGGCATGCTTACCCTGGATCGGTAAGCAGGCATAACCTTGTGTGCCCGTTGTTGAGATTATGGTACCGGGTCCCCGAGTGGGATCGTTTTGGCCACGACGGTGGTCGTTGTGTCTTTGGTAGACACGGGGCCACCCAGGACTAACCCATTGGGGATTGGGTCGGAGTGGCCGGGAGAGTGTCATGGCAATGGAAGGGTTTTGTCGGAATGCCATTGGTCCACCCGAATGGGAGTGGGAGGCCATGGGTTCCGTGGTGTGGGTACAGTGTGCTACCTCTGCAGAGTGTATAATCTATCGATAGCCGAGTCCACGGTCACGGACGCCTCGTAGTAGATCCCACCATGACTCAACATTTAATAAAATTTGCACACTAAGTTATGAACTTTGCACTGTTGAGGATGGCTGAAGGGCCATCGAGATGTTTGGGACCAAATATTGGTCGTGGTTGTGATTGCCGTAAGGATCACGAGTTACTCTTGTCAAGACCACGATGGTGGTTTGTTTGTGATCCGAGAATGACCACGGTTGGTAACTCCGTCCCGAGGGACGTTCGAGCATGATCACATCATGTTGAACATATAGTGTTGCATTATTATTAATTGGTTAATTATCATGATATTGTTTGCCATTATGATTATGCTTGTTGTGAGCTTGCAAGTACATTCAATGTACTGACCTAGCGTGTCATGCCAGATTTCAGGAAAGTCTCGTTGGAAAGGAGTGCTGCTGGAGTCTAGATCGTGTGCACATCGGTGTCGATATGGAGTTTGCGCTACGACATTGTTCCGCTGCCGCGTAGTTGTTATGATCGAGGCCCCTTTATGTTCACTAAATAATGTACATATTGTTCAGCCGCACCGGGCGTGCTGCTTGGCCTCGACATCTGTTGTAATATAAACTCTAATCCGCTAGCATCAATAAAGCGGTTGTTATCTGTACCAAGATGTTGTGTGTTGCCAGGAGACATGGTCTCTGGGCTGGCAATGCCTGGTAAACCGGGTCGCTCTGAGCCGGGGTGCCACAACGCTTGGTATCAGAGCCGCGCTGACTGTAGGCCACGCTAGACTACGACGTGTTAACTGGATATTAGATACGAGTTTAAGTTGAGTGCCGGTAGCAATTGTAGCTGGTTGTTTCATTGCATGCATTTGGTTTATTTTTTTATGCTAACCTGCTAATGGTTGTGAGTGTAGATGGCTCCGGTGCCGTATCCGTGCCAGTTGCGGCTGATGCCGTACACGTCACTGCACCTCCTTCGCAACGTGTGGCATCGGTTGTACCCTCTCAGAGACGACCTAGTCTATCATGTGTACCGGGAGCGTCTATCTGATTCAGTGTATGAGTATCACGCAGTGGTCACTCTGCGCACTAGTTCCGATTCCAGCTCTTACACTCGTACTTCTCGGAGCGGTTACGCCTCCACCGCTTCTCATGCTGTCTAGTTTGCTGCATTCGAGGTCCTTGTCGAGCTTCGCTACAATGAGGTCTGAATACAGAACCACCCAGGTTTCTATTACTACCCTTCTCTGCATGACAATGGTCGTGTCCGTTTCCCTATCATTGATCCGGCATCTGGTAGTGTTGCTAGCCACCTTGCTCGTTATGTCACTGCTAGCTATCTTATGATCCACGAGCTGGCTCGAGAGCTGACTCATGCCCGTACTGCTTTAGCCGCTGCTTTAATCACTACCAGATCTGCCACTACTCCATCTTCTCTGGGATTTACCCCTTATATTCCAGCCAGTTCTAGTTCCCCTATTTCACCGGTTACTCCTCCGAGTAGCACGGGCGTCTCGGTCGTGAATCCTCTCAGTACTCCTGCCGAGTGGGTTTCACTTCTCGCTACTCCTGTAGCCCCGATGCTTCATCCTACCCCTGCCCCTGAGGGAGAGCCCTCGAGGCAGCGCCGTCGTGTTACATTTAACCCGGAGGTTTCCGTTAACCTCGTCAGTTCAGGATCCGAGACCGCTTCAAGGGAGGACACCGCAGCACCAGCAGAGCAGTAGCATCTTTGACTATTCGCAGTCGTCCGGATGATGTACGGATGTAGTCGTACGAGTCATGATGTTTCGTTGCATGTATGAGAGTAGTTGAACCTGGCGTGTTGTTTATCTTTCATGTATGAGTCTATGTATAATTATGTTGGGACTTTATTCGCCGTATTTTCTTTGCTCTTTTGTTTTCTTCCAGTATTTGTTGCTGGCTTTTCCCCAAATTTATTCTTGGATGTTTCTCATCTCGATTGCGTTGTCTTGGGAAAAATCCATAATAGGATGACGCGGGGAGGCAGCAGTAGCAACGTTCGTGAGGGAACTCCTGTTCGTCGTTCCGCACGACAGGCAGGACATTCTCGCGAGTCGTACGTTCCGCCACCGCCTCCACCGCCAAATCCTCCCTCCACCGAGAAAATTCTTCGTATGTTTGAGGAAAGAAGGAACAATGATCTGATCGAAATATTAAGAAGTGTGCAAGCTATGGTTGGACATAATGGAAATCAGAACGGTCATTACTCCAAGCTGTTAGATTTTCAAAGGACCAAGCCACCCAGTTTCAGCCAGATTGTTGACCCATTGGATGCAGATGATTGGTTGCGTACCATTGAGAAAAAGCTTGAGATTGCTCGTACTGAAGAAAATGATAAAGTTCCATTTGCAACTCATTACCTTGAAGGCGCAGCTGCCATATGGTGGGAAAATGCAAAAGCCATGTGGCCTGTTGATGAAGAAATCACCTGGGAAAAGTTTAAGGATCAGTTCCGGAAATATCATATCCCTACTGGAGTTATGAAGACTAAGCAGCGTGAATTTCTCACACTCGTCCAAGGAAATCAGTCTGTCGGTGAATATTTGCACAAATTCAATCATCTGGCCCGTTACTCTCTTTATGACGTGGCCACCGAAGATTGACAGATTTCTTGGAGGCTTAAATCCGCAACTCCGGTGTACTCTCAGTATGCTTGATTTCCCAGATTTCCAAACTCTGGTGAACAAGGCTTTCATTGCTGAACGGGAGCACAAGCTTATATTAGATAATAGGCATGTTAACAACGACAACAAGCATAAGTTTGAGCCAAAGAAGGATGGGCAACTAGTGCAAAAGGCTCGTACCTGGCAGCAGGCTCAAGTGGAATACAAGCCAAATTGGCAACAGAATGTTAACAAGACCACCACTCAAGTCAAGAATGTCGTGACCAACCCAATGCATGAGGAGTGTCAGCGCAATAATTCTTGCTTCAGTTGTGGGCAGAACGGACATTATGCCGGACAGTGCCCCAAGAACAACAAGGCGAAGGCCCTAATCAGGCCACAAGTCAACTTTATGGAGTCATGCCTGACCCAGCAAAACTTCACTGGGCACATGCATCATATCTCAGCCGATGAAGCCCAAGAGAACCCAGAAGTCGTCATTGGTATGTTTTCTGTTAATGACATACCTGCCGTAATTTTATTTGACTCTGGGGCTTCCCATTCTTTTATTTCTCAGAGTTTTGCTGCCCAAAACAAATTTCCTTGTACGCTTTTGGGCAAAAATATGCTGGTACAAACCCCGAGATCTTTAATCAAGAGCAATCTGGTCTGCCGTGATTTGGAAATCAATATCAACGAAGTCTACTTTCCAACCTCTCTGATAATCATTGAGTCTGAAAAGTTGGATATTATATTGGGTATGAATTGGTTGACCCAATATCAAGTTTGCATAAACTGCGCAACACGAGAAGTCACTTTGACCAGTCTGAATGGGCAGACTACCAAATTCTATGCTCGCAAGAATATACCCAAGCAAGAATTGGTTTTCACCGCGGTGGCTGAGTTGGAATTAATCCCTGTGGTCAGCGAGTACCTTGATGTATTTCCAGAAGAACTGCCAGGCATGCCACCAGATCGGGAGCTGGAATTTGCAATAGATCTTGTGCCCGGAACTGCACCGTTATACAAGAAGTACTACCGGATGCCCTCACCGGAATTAGTGGAGCTAAAGAAACAGCTTGATGAACTGCTCCAGAAAGGATATATTCGTCCCAGCTCTTCACCATGGGGATCACCTGCTATTTTCGTGGACAAAAAGGATGGCAGTCTACGCATGTGCGTAGATTACCGCCAGCTGAATGAGGTCACCATCAAGAATAAATATCCGCTGCCAAGGATTGATGATCTGTTTGATCAGCTCAGTGGGGCTAAAGTATTCTGTAAGATCAATTTACGGATCAGATATCATCAGCTCAAGATTAAAAGGAAGATATTCCATTCACTACTCGATACGGTCTTTATGAATATGTCGTGATGTCCTTTGGTCTCACCAATGCCCTTGCTTTCTTCATGCATATGATGAACAAAGTATTCATGGACTTCCTCGACAAATTCGTGGTAGTCTTCATCGATGACATCCTCATTTACTCCAAGGGTGAAGAAGAGCACAAGGATCACCTCCGAGCAGTGCCACAATGACTCCGTGACCATCATCTATACGCCAAATTCAGTAAATGTGAATTTTGGCTCAAGCAAGTTGGGTTTCTCGGACATGTACTATCCGCAGAAGGTATAGCCGTGGACCCGAGCAAAGTAAAGGATGTGCTCGATTGGGTGCCGCCCAGGACCGTGACGCAGATCCGGAGTTTTCTCGGATTAGCTGGATATTACCGTCGTTTCATTGAAGAGTTTTCCAAGATTGCTAAACCCATGACGGAGCTGCTCAAAAAGGATAAGAAGTTTGAATGGACGGAGGACTGTGAGAAAAGTTTTAATGAGCTAAAGATACGGCTGACAACCGCACCTGTATTGACTCTTCCAGACATTTATCGCAGTTTTGATGTGTATTGTGACGCCTCCAGGCAAGGCATTGGTTGCGTACTTATGCAAGACAGCAAGGTAGTAGCATATGCATCGCGACAGCTACGACCCCATGAGGGAAGTTATCCTACTCATGATTTGGAATTGGCTGCGGTGGCTCATGCGCTAAAAATTTGGAGACACTACCTCATTGGAAAAAGGTGCCAAATTTTTACCGACCACAAAAGTCTCAAATACATCTTTACTCAGCCAGATTTAAACCTCCGTCAACGAAGATGGCTAGAGTTGGTCAAGGATTATGACCTTGGAATAAATTACCACCCGGGTAAGGCCAACGTGGTTGCCGATGCACTCAGTCGAAAGCCCATCAGCTTAAATGTCATATTGAAATCCTTGCCTCCCAAACTCCAAGAGGAGATCGCTCAGCTCAACCTGGTCATAGTGGATGCTGGCCTCGCTAATATTTTGGAAGTTACCCCCACACTTGAGGAAGAGATCCTCAAGGCCCAGCCAGCTGACACCAAGCTGCAAAAATGTGCCAAGGGCCAGATGGCAGAGCAGACCCAGATTTCTCCAAGGACAAATTCGGTACCCTCCGATTCCGTGGACGGATTTGTGTACCCAATCAACCGGACTTAAAGAAGAAAATCCCGTCAGAAGCACACGAATCCTCATATTCCATTCACCCGAGAGGTACGAAAATGTATGAGGACCTTAGAAAAATATTCTGGTGGGATGGAATGAAGAAAGACATTGCCTATTTTATGGCCTGTTGCGACATATGCAACAAGGTGAAGGCAGAGTATCAGAAGCCAGCCGGACTCCTCCAACCGCTGCCGGTTTCACAATGGAAATGGGATGACGTTTGTATGGATTTCATTATGGGATTGCCTAAGACTCAGCGAGGCAATGATGCAATCTGGGTCATAGTGGACACCCTAACTAAGGTTGCTCACTTCATTCCGATCAGCACCAGATACAGAGCAAATCAACTTGCACAGTTGTATGTATCCAGAATAGTCAGTCTGCATGGAGTACCCCGAACTATCACTTCCGACCGAGGTTCCCTGTTTACCTCCGCTTTTTGGTCACGCCTCCATCAAGCCTTGGGGACAGCACTGAAATATAGTATAGCTTATTATCCTCAGACGGATGGATAGACAGAACGGGTAAATCAAATACTCGAAGATATGTTGCGAGCCTGTGCTTTAGCACAAGAACCTAAATGGGAAGACTGCTTGCCATATGCCGAGTTTTCCTATAGCAACAGCTTCCAGACCAGTCTAAAAATGTCACCGTATGAAGCTCTGTATGGCCGTAAGTGCCGCACTCCTTTAAATTGGTCTCAAACTGGAGATAGCCGTATCTTCGGAACGGATCTCATGATGGAAGCTGAGAAACAAGTTAAGGAAATCAGAGACAGATTGTAATTGGCCAAATCTCGACAGAAAAGTTATTATGATGCAAAGCACCGACAGATCAATTTTGAACCCGGAGAACACGTATACCTCCGAGTCACTCCTATGAAAGGAGTCAAGAGATTTCAGACTCGTGGAAAGTTGGCACCCAGATTTATTGGTCCATTCCTGGTTATGTCTCGAGTGGGTACTGTTGCATATCAATTGGAACTACTCGCTGAATTGGCAGACGTGCACAATGTGTTTCATGTTTCACAATTGAGATGATGCACATCCCCGCATGACAAAAGGACTGCTATGGCTAAGGTAGAGTTGGCAAATGATTTAACTTATGAAGAGAGACCGTTTAGAATTTTGGATCAGATGGAAAGGGTCACTCGCAGTAAAGTAAGGAAATTTTATAAAGTTCAGTGGGAGCATCACACAGAGTCAGAATCAACTTGGGAGCGGGAAGAATTTCTACAGTCACATTATCCAGAGTGGTTTTCCCAAGCAACCAAATCTCGAGGACGAGATTCATTCTAAGTGGGGGAGGTTTGTGACAGCCTAGTTTTTGCCCTCTCTCATTTGCTTGATTTTCATTTGGAGTCAATTTGAAATTTGGAGTTTTTGAATCTTTTCATATGGACATAAACACTTGGGTACCCTTGGCTTTCACCCAAGTGCTTCATTTCCCTCCCTAATCATCATTCCCCTTCTGATCCCCCCCAAAATAATCTTTGGAATATTTTTCTTAAATGAAAAATATTCATTTTTCTCTCAAAAACCCTAGCTAGTTCAATATGCTCCAAAGCAACCCCAATTTTTATGGCCCAGAAAAATCTGAGATAATTCACAAATATTCTTTGAAACCTAGGGCACCCTCCTGAGCAAAAATATTTCATCACTTTTTGGAATATTTTTGCTACAGAAAATATTTTCTGTTCTGGACAGAAATGGTGGTTTCTAGAGCAACTACCATTTTACTTGCTCCATTGTGCCTAGATTTTCTTGTGCATCTTCACCTTAGTAGATCATGGCTAACCTCCAAAGCATAGCCCCAAACTCCCAGCCATTTGACCTCAGTAACCTCTCAAAGTTACTGACTAGAAACATACTTGGCATGTAAAAACTCCTCTACTGCACCTGGATCCAAACCAAAGCATGGTAAACTTCAAAACCACCACGAACAACATGCCAGACATGATTTTTGGATGTAGGCTGGCCTGAGGGAAGAGTTCGCGCGGTGACCACGCGTGTCCACCATGCCATGCCTGCGTGTCGACGCGCTCTGAGTGCCGCCGAGCGCTCTGTTCGCACGTGCTCGCTTCCCCCGTCTACCCGAGCGTGCCAAACTTCGCCACCATCCTCGTCTCAACGCCATTAACTTCCCCCTGGCGCTCGCCGATACCGGACCTCACCGCAGCAAGCACGGGCATGGTCCGGCCAACCCAACAGTGTGGTGCGCACTGTGCTCGTCGCCTTCTCCTCGTTCTTGTGCTCGTCCCCGTTTGCCAAGAGTCGTCGCGAGCTGCGTCGCCTTCTCCCCCTCTCACTGACGCCGCTCGTCGCCGGGCGCCGTGGACGGGTGTCCACCGGCGGAGCCCGAACCCCCTCTCCGCTCGCCTATAAATGGAGCCGCCCCAGCCTCCTCGAGCACCATCCACCACTCCCACACACACCCACAAGCACGTAGGAAACCGTAGCCCGGCCGGGCAGGCCGCGGGCCGCCGTCCTTGAGCTCGAGCTCGCCGGCGATCCCCTCTGGTCGTCGCAGTAGCTCCAGCCCCTCCCAGGCCAGGGCGACCATTCCAGGGCCTCCGCCTCTCTCCGGTGAAGCCATCCTGTCCCCTGGAGCCCCTGGAGTTGCCTCTGCTCGCCGTCTTCCTCATCTCCGGCGACCACCGCGTTCTGCCTCCGCTTGCGAGGTCGATTCTGATGCCGTCCGACCACCCCTAGCTACACTACGGGTACGGGCAGGTGCGCCTCCGTCCCCACTCTCCATCCCTCCCTCTTGTTTTGGCCAAGGAGCCCTCGTCGCCGGCGAGAGCTCCGGCGAAGCCACGACTCCCTCTGTTTCCTTCTCCCCTCCTCCTCACCTGACTAGCGGGGCCCGATAGTCAGCCACTCTGTACGCGCGCGAAGCGGTACGAGTGGTGGCACTCCTGGGCTTTACGCCTTCGACGTCAACCCCCCCCCCCAGTTTGTTATTTTTATTCAAATTCATTTGAATTTACAGAACGCTTCAAACAGCCATAACTCTTCAACCATAAGTCCAAATGAATTGATTCTTTTTGCATTTTGTTCTTTGCAAAGAAATCTAGCAGCTCACCAAAGATGAGATTTCTCTGAGCTGTTTAGAATTTCTGGTGATTTTCAGAAGTGTTCTTGATATTTTCTTTTTTGCTTAAAATTATTTTCAGAGGGTGAGGCTTGTCTTAAGGATCACCAGAAGGCTTGTGAACCTCATCTGCACTAAGGCATGCCACATCAACATTTTCATGGTGTCATTTCAATATTTATGGTTTTCTTACTTGAATGAAATGATTAATCCATGCATTTAAATACCTATTGTGTTATTTATATTATGTTAAGTGTTTGTTAGTTATTATGCTTGATTTACAGAATGTTGAAACTAGCTTAGTTGGTAAAGCAAAGCTAAGATCTATTTGTGGTGATGATAAAAATAATTTTGTTATGCATGTTAGTAATTACTTAAAGTTATTTTCTTGCATAAATAAAATAGTAAAATTTTCTAGAAAATTTTCTGTGAACTACTTGTTTAGCCATTTTACTTGACTTACAGAATGTTTGAACCTAACTTGGTTGGTAAAGAAATTAGGAATTGTTTGTGGCACAATCTTTGCTATGCAGAAATTAATCGAAGTTACTTTCTTGCATGAGAAAATAATAAAACTTGCTGCAAAATATTTTGGTTAAAGTGTGAGTTACCCTGACCAGGAAAGTAATATAAGTTGTTGATGTTTATGCTTAGTGTGAATATGGTTGACATCAGTCATTTTCGTTAATATGTGATGCATGTGTTGTTTTGCATTTCATGGCATGCTATGACACCGGTCATTTTCGTTTTAAGTTGAACCTGAATATAACTCAACTTGAATATATCGTTGACTGGGTCATGGTGCCGCTGAATCGAGTTTTTTCCCAATGCAACCACATTTTCCTTTGTAGGAAGGCCTTGATTCGGTCCATTGAAATTGCCTCTATTCGGTGCCTCCAACTAGGGAAGGTTATGGCATGCTTACCCTGGCCCGGTAAGCAGGCATAACCTTGTGTGCCCGTTGTTGAGATTATGGTACCAGGTCCCCGAGTGGGATCGTTTTGGCCACGACGGTGGTCGTTGTGTCTTTGGTAGACACGGGGCCACCCAGGACTAGCCCGTTGGGGATTGGGTCGGAGTGGCCGAGACAGTGTCATGGCAATGGAAGGGTTTTGTTGGAATGTTGTTGGTCCACCCGAATGGGAGTGCGAGGCCATGGGTTCCGTGGTGTGGGTACAGTGTGCTACCTCTGCAGAGTGTATAATCTATCGATAGCCTAGTCCACGGTCACGGACACCTCGTAGTAGGTCCCACCATGAGTCAAGGTTTAATAAAATTTGCACACTAAGTTATGAACTTTGCACTGTTGAGGATGGCTGAAGGGCCATCGAGATGTTCGGGACCAAATATTTGTCGTGGTTGTGATCGCCGTAAGGATCACAAGTTACTCTTGTCAAGACCATGATGTTGGTTTGTCAGTGATCCGAGAATGATCACGGTTGGTAAGTCTGTCCCGAGGGACGTTCAAGCATGATCACAACATGTTGGACATATACTGTTGCATTATTATTAATTGGTTAATTATCATGATATTGTTTGCCATTATGATTATGCCTGTTGTTAGCTTGCAAGCACATTCAATGTACTGACCTGGCGTGTCATGCCGGATTTCAGGAATGTCTCGTTGGAAAGGAGTGCTGCTCGAGTCTAGATCGTGTCCACATCGGTGTCCCTGTGATATGGAGTTTCCGCTACGACGTTGTTCCGCTGCCGCGTAGTTGTTATGATCGAGGCCCCTTTATGTTCACTAAATAATGTAGATATTGTTCAGCCGCACCGGGCGTGCTGCTTGGCCTCGACATCTGTTGTAATATAAACTCTGATCTGCTAGCATCAATAAAGCGGTTGTTTTCTGTACCAAGATGTTGTGTGTTGCCAGAAGACATGGTCTCTGGGCTGGCAATGCATGGTAAACCAGTCGCTCTGAGCCGGGGTGCCAAATGGCACTGCAGCAGATCTCTGTCCTCTGGGTACTCTGGCAAAAGCATCTGTGGTAGACTTGCCCTTCTTCTCCTCAGCTTCATCCTGGAGTTGCTCAACTGCAGTTTGGATCTCTGTCACCTTGACATCAAGGTCATAGAATTTTGTCTCAATAGTCCTTTCCAAGCTCTCCTGGTTCTTGGTCAGGGTGGCCAAGCCCTTCTCAATCCTCAGGGTGGATTGGATCAAATATCCAAGCTGGTCTTCCTTGCTCTTCAAGAATACCTGAGATGCCTCCTCTACTGTTGGCATCTTTGCAGCCTTCTCTGCCTTAGCCTCTCTCTCTTCTCATGTGCTTGAGATGAAGAAGGTTCATTCTCATTCATCACCACTGTGTTATCTTCAAATTCAGGGTAGATGGGCAGGTGCTCCTTATCCAAAATGTATTTGCCTTTACCCATCATTGAGTTGATGAGCTCCTGAATTTGTGGGGCATACCCACAGCTTCTCTTCTGGTCAGCAGCAGTTCTCTTGATTGTCTCAACAATCAAACTCATGACCTTGAACTTCTGTGGGACATCAAATATATGCAGCAAGTTTATTGCATGCCCTCTGATCATCTTGTGATCACCAGACTTGGGTAGCAGTGTGTGCCTTAAGATCCAGTTGATAGTTGGCAGACCCGATAACAAGTAGTGAACATATCCAAACTTGTGTGTATCCAAAGCAGCATCTGGGATCTCTTTGTACATGTTGGGCATTGTGTTCTGGTCTTTCTTCTTCTCTGCATAAATATCCAAGTCATCCTCATGTTCCTCAGGAGCATTGATAAGCTTGGCCCATTCCTCAACTGTAGACTGGTACCTAGTACCTTCAGACATCCATACTATCCTTCCATCTGGATCGAAGTGGGCAGTGGAGTAAAGCTGCATGATGAGCTCATCATTCCACTTGGTGAGCTTCTGGGCAACATAAGTGTCTACTCCACATGCCTTGAAGCTATCAAGCACTCCAGGGAAGTGATCCTCATTCTCCTTGATGAACTCCCAGTCAACCCATCTCATGTCACACACAATGGGCTTCTTATCAAGCAGAACTGTCTCATAGAAGTCCTGCTGTTCCTTAGTTTGAAATCTGTAGTCCACAGCAGTCCTTCTCCTGATAGCATATGGATCGGACTGTCTCCATAGTCTCAATCCTGCATCCTTCCTGATTTTCATGTTCTCTGCAACTGGGTGTGCATCAGTGTGGTCAGGGATCTTGGGTTTCAGTTTCCTCAATACAACAGAATCATCTTCTTCTTCTTCAGCAGCTTCGGGCACTAGGGCCTTGTTCTTCTCTTCAGCAGGGATATTCCTAGTGCTTCTCTTGGGTTTAGGCTTTGGAGCTGGAGCAACAGCCTTGGGAGCAGATTTGGGCTTAGTTGGAGCAGCCCCTGATCTGATTGCATCCCCCATAAGCTTTTGAGCTTTGGGTGCTCGTGCAGCATCCTCTTCCTCTTCTTCAGAGTCTTTCCTCATTGAGGGCTTGCCAAGAACTCTGGCAGTCGTGGTTCTGGCCCTCTTCTTCTTCTTATCCTCACCAGCTACTTCTTCTTCAGATTCAATGGTGAACTTCATAGTTTCACCTGTGGCAACTTTTCTTGGCTTAGACATGGGTTGTCTTCTTGCTGACATCTTTGTTTTCAGACCAGGCTTTGTTGCAGCAGTTGTGCCATACTCTCTCTTCAGCACCTTTTTCTTTGAAGTGGCTTCATCTTTAACAGCCACATAGTCCTCATCCTCAGAGTCAGAAGTTATCTTCTTCCTTGTCCTGGTAGCAGCCTTTGGCAGGTTGCTTGTTGTGCTCCTACTGACCTCATCATAGCTGCTAGAGGGATCAGAACCCTCACTCATCTGCACCTACTATTCAGACTTGTTCTTGCTGTCACTTTGATCAGACATATCTGCAAACACTCTGACAGCAGACCCTGTGAATAGATTATAGATGAGGTAGATAAGATGATCATCACAAAGTACATGAGTTTTGCAAAATAGGTGACTGAAAAACTTAGTTTTAGTTCTACACAGAAACCATTTCGGATCTACCGATTTGTAAACTCGGTGATACCGAAGCAGCTTTTGCAACCTAAACTAGTGAACTCGGTCAGACCGAGTCACAGTTCGGTGGAACCGAGACTGCTAGTGATTCACAAGAATCGAACTCGGTCACACCGATTTGCAATTTTCGGTCAGACCGAAAATGCATGTGCTCTGGCCTAAGCCAAATCGGTGAGACCGATTTCTACAACTCGGTCGGTCCGAGATGAGTTCGGCAGAGACCTAACCCTAAATTTTCAAATCACAACTAATCTATGGGATGTTTTCGCTGGACAGGATGATTTCAGTCGTGGCAAGAATCATGGCAAAGCAATGTGCTAAGAATCAGAGTTAAGGATTAGCACAAAGTTTAAGTTCATACCCTAGTTCGGCAGCGAACTTGCTACGGCGGCAACGGCGGGGCAGATTGCCGTTGACGGCGGCGGAGACAAGCGGCGGGAGGTCGCTGGCGACGAGAGGATGATCCGGAGACCCGAAGAGGCAGAGCAGGTTACGCGCGGGCGAGAAGGTTCGGAAAAATTTCCAAATTTTGGCCCGGCGGTATATATAACTGGACACTGTCGGTGTGACTGAGTGGAATGACTCGGTGGCAGCGAGATGCAAAACTGCAAGCAGTTACTGCAACTCTGTGTGACCGAAAGGTTCTAATCGGTTGCACCGAGATTGAAAACCCTGTATCAACTTACTGATCTCGGTGGGACCGAAAAGGATGAATCGGTCAGACCGAGATGCACAAAGAGGTTTTGGAGGTTTAAGTCTATGACGAATCGGGAACTCCGAGTGCTCCTCAAATAGAGTGGTTCGAATCTGACTTGATCAAACTTTGTCATGTAGCATGAATAGAGTTTGAGACGAGAAAAGCATAGATAACTAGAGGGAGTTCTTAGGCATTCTTGTCCATCGATTTGGCAAAAGAGAAAAAGCCAAACAATCAAAGCAACAAATGGATGTCCTCGAATGAGCAAAATATGCAACCAACATGCTCACACAATAAAATGGCAAATGAAATAGGTGACAAAGCATGCACAATCACTCTAGGATCTATCAAGCAATTTGGCAATGACTAGGTCATCTATATATGAGTATATTGACATAGGAGTCAAATGAGAACATTTGATCATAGGCCATACTCATCGCTTAGGTTACCTACAAGGAACGAGCAAGGATATCCATAGACATAGAGTGATGCATACACAAGATGATGTCCATGAAAGCATTAGGTTACCTTGTCCCTTGTCTTACCAACAAGAGGGTTTGTGACGCCTTGAACTAGTGCAAGATATGGAAGTTGTTTGCACTTGTCCTTGCCAAAATGATAGGAGTGAGGTATGTTGGCGGAGTCACCCTCATGAACTCTCTAGTTCTTCTTCTTCGGGATCCACACCATCTTGATTGGAATCCTTGGAGTCGTAGTCGTACTTGATGAGGTAGAACTTGATGTAGTCTTGGGAACCCACTTGACCAAGGCCTTAGGTGCTTCTTCAAATGCATAAATTTCCTCTCGAAGCTTGTCATTGCCTTTTTGCTTGTGTTCTTGTGGTGGAAGATCATCTTGAGCTTGTGTCCCTTTGAAAGATGTAGGATCATACTTCTCTTGTTGAGGAACAAACTTCGTCTTGGGGTATTGATCTTCTTCCCACTCAACTCCATTGGCATCGAACTCTCATTCAAAACCAATACCTTGATTCTTCCGGTGTCTTCCTTGCTTGCGTAAAATTTCCTCAAATTGCTAACTTCCGGCAAGGCTCTTGTAAACACCTTTCTCTATAATTCCCTTCAATAAGCTATTTTCTTGCTCAGGTGTAACTTGTCTAAGAGAATCATTAGTGGAATCAAGAGAACTACTAGATGCAACAACATTGGATTTAGCACGATTGTTGTTACTACTAGATGAAGAATCTTTCTTGCTCTTGTTGCTAGATTTAACTTGTGGCATGTAAGTAGACAAGAGTAAATGCTTGGCAATGTAAGAAGAACTTTTCTTGCGACGATCATCATTGATTGCCTTTAAAAACTCATGCTCTTTCTCAAGGTTGAGCTTTTCAAAGCGTAGCTTATCATGAGTCTTTAAAAGTTCTCGATGATCTTCCAAGGTAGTTTCATGAGCTAACTTAAGAGTGTTTAGTTCTTTAGTTAGACGCTCAATCTCCTTCTTATCATCGTCATCCATTTTAGCATGATTAATTGACGTTTCATCATAGTTTTCATCACTAGAGTTGTCAACAAGTAAATCATCATCACCTAGCAAATCATCTTCATCACTATTGAAATCAACATACTCGGGATGTGTTACCTTTGGACCCTTGGCCATGAAGCATCTTCCAATTCCTTCATTTGGTGAGTCAAATATGTCGAAGGAGTTGGTTGACACAAGTGCTAGACCGGCAACACCTTCATCTTGAGTATATTCGGAGTCGGAGTGATAACTTCTTTCGGAGTGATTGTCGGAGTCGGAGCCGGATACCCATTCACCAACATGAGCTTGATGTCTTCTTTTTGTGTAGCTCCTTGATGACTTTTCCTTCCTTTTCGAGTCCTTGCTTCTCCGAGAGGGTTTTCGTTCATAACAATCATCTCTACTCCTCCTTTCTCTTGGTGGTGATTCTTCTCTTCTACTTCTTCTTTTGGGAGAATCTTCTCTTCTTTTGTAGGGATCCGTACACTCATTGGAGTAGTGTCCGGGTCTTCCACAATTGTAGCAATTACGCTCACGACTAGAAGATCTTTTGTCATTGTAGGACCTTGACTTGGAACTTCTTTCTTTGCTTCTACTCTTGTAGAACTTGTTGAAGTTCTTTACCATTAGGCTCAATTCTTCATTGAAGGTTTGCTTCTCACTTGATGATGTGGGAGCATCACACGAGGCTTTGTAAGCACCACTTGACTTGTTGTGAAGCTCTTCCTTATCCTTGAGTGACATCTCATGAGCAACAATTCTTCCAATGACTTTCGTTGGCTTGAGATCTTTGTAATTGGGCATCATTTGGATCAATGTGCACACGGTATCATATTTTCCATCCAAGGCTCTTAGGATCTTCTTGATGGTGAATTTGTCGGTCATCTCTTCACTTCCTAAGCCGGCAATCTCATTTGTGATGAGAGCAAGCCTAGAGTACATTTCAGCGACACCTTCACCATCCTTCATTTTGAACTTGTCAAGTTGACTTTGAAGCACATCCAATTTGGATTCCTTGACGGAGTCGGTACCTTCGTGCATATCAATCAAAGTATCCCAAATTTCCTTTGCATTCTCAAGACGGCTGATTTTGTTGAATTCTTCGGGGCACAATCCATTGAAGAGAATATCACAAGCTTGAGCATTGTATTGTAGCATCTTGAACTCTTCGCGGTAGCTTAACGGTTTGGATCTCTCCCATCAAAGAATTCACCTTGCAAGCCAATACACACAATAGCCCAAACGGCGGGGTTATCTCCAAGAATATGCATCTTCATCTTATGCTTCCAACTAGCAAAATTTGTACCATCAAAGTAAGGACCTCTACGGTGGTAATTTCCCTCGCTAGACGCCATACTCTCCTAGGTTGTGAAACCAAGGCTATGACCACCAAAAGCTATGGAAAACAAAGCAAATGGAGACCAAAGCTCTGATACCACTTGTCGGATCGAAAGTATGTCTAGAGGGGGGATGATTAGACTACTTGACCAAATAAAAATCTAGCCTTTTCCCAATTTTAATTCTTGGCAGATTTTAGCAACTTAGCACAAGTCAAGCAGTCAACCTACACATGCAATTCTAAGAGTATAGCAGCGGAATGTAAAACAATTGCATATGAAGGTAAAGGGATAAGTTTGAGGGAGCAAACGCAATGTTGACATGGAGATTTTTTATCCGTGGTTCCGATAGGTGGTGCTATCGTACATCCACGTTGATGGAGACTTCAACCCACGAAGGGTAACGGTTGCGCGAGTCCACGGAGGGCTCCACCCACGAAGGGTCCATGAAGAAGCAACCTTGTCTATCCCACCATGGCCGTCGCCCACGAAGGACTTGCCTCACTAGGGTAGATCTTCACGAAGTAGGCGATCTCCTTGCCCTTACAAACTCCTTGGTTCAACTCCACAATCTTGACGGAGGCTCCCAAGTGACACCTAGCCAATCTAGGAGACACCACTCTCCAAGAAGTAACAAATGGTGTGTTGATGATGAACTCCTTGCTCTTGTGCTTCAAATGATAGTCTCCCCAACACTCAACTCTCTCTCTCATAGGATTTGGATTTGGTGGAAAGAAGATTTGAGTGGAAAGCAACTTGGGGAAGGCTAGAGATCAAGATTTATGTGGCTGGAATTGAATATCTTGACCTCAAAACAAGTGTAGGTGGTTCTCTCTCAGAAAATATGTGTTGGAAGTGTAGGCATGTTCTGATGGCTCTCTCCACGAATGAAGAGTGGGTGGAGGAGTATATATAGCCTCCACACAAAATCTAACTGTTACACACAAATCACCAAACTCGGTGGGACCGATTCAAAGAACTCGGTCAGACCGATTTGGTTCATAATGTGACAGTTAGGCATTTCGGTGGGACCGACACGTCAACTCGGTGGGACCGATTTCGTTAGGGTTAGGGCATAACGTAATCTTGGTGAGACCGATTACACAAACTCGGTGGGACCGATTTTGGTAATAGACTAACAGAGAGTTGGTCAGGCAAACTCGGTGGGACCGATTCGCTCATCTCGGTTGGACCAAAACGTTACGAAAAGGAAACAGAGTGTTTGCATTGCAATCTCGGTGGGACCGATCGCTCATCTCAGTTTGACCAAAACGTTACGAAGGGAAACAGAGAGATTACAATCCCATCTCGGTGAGACCGAGATCCCTATCGGTGAGACCGAAAAGACTAGGGTTTCTGGCAGTGGCTATGTCAACTGAACTCGGTGGCTCCGGATATGAAATTTTGGTGGGGCCGAGTTGGACTTTTTGGTTTGGGACATATGTGGATGTGAGAAAGTAGTGGAGGGTTTTGGAGCATATCACTAAGCATTTTGAGCAAAAACCTCATTAAGAAACACCTCATCCCTTCTTAGTAGTATTGACTTTTCCTATAGACTCAATGTGATCTTGGGTCACTAAAATAGAAAATGTAGGGTCTTGTGCTTTGAGCTTGAGCCAATCTTTTGTCCTTAGCATTTTGAAGGGTCCACTTTCTAATCCATGCCATGCCAATCATTGAGCTTTCCTGAAATATTCATCTTGGAATAGCATTAGCTCAATGAGCTATATGTTGTTAGGAATTACCAAAACCACCCAGGGATAGTTGCACTTTCAGTCTCCACTCATCCATTTGATTGGCCGCTGGCGGGAATCTCAACAGGAGTCGGGCTCACGCCATGGCTTCCGAAGTGGTGCTTGGCATGGATGATGACGCAGATCGTGATGTCGCCCCACTTCTGACGATGCTGGTAGTGGTGGCGTCGTATTCTCGTCGCCGTGAGCCGGTCACCAGGGTGGCGTGGCGACGAGGCGGATGCACTTGGGGATTGATGACCCCATTCGGCACATCGTCTTGGTTAACTTGCCATGGGGATGGCGCGGGCCCCGCAGCGGGGGCAGCTAGAGGGTTGCGATTCGCACCAGAGCGAGCACCATCGGTGTGGCTGCATCCTTCACTGAGGTGGAGAGGCGGGTATGGAATATTCTCCCCACCCGTACCTTGTGGAGCATGGCTGCTAGGGTGCTGTTGATGGTGTCCTCCTCCAGCGCTTCCTACTTCCGCTTTGGCCGCATGGGGAATGGTGATGGCGTCGCCTGCGCTAGTCATGTTCCCCGCGGTGTCCACGTCCCCATGCGCCCCTGTAGCGCCAAAGATGTTGTGGCAGAACACGATCACATATGGGGCCGTTGGTCCCTTGTGGTTCGGCAAGGGGGAGAGGCGCGTTACACAAAGAGTGGAGATCGTAGGGGCAGCATGGCAATGGTGACGCAGTAGTTTTTACCCAGGTTCGGGCTGCTGCGAAGCATAAAAGCCTACTCCTACTTTGGTGGATTTCATGGCGGACTATGATGAACACGCAGCGCTCAAGCCCGACAAGGTTGCCTCAGGGAGAGCATCTATGCGCGTAAGACTGTACAAAGGTCCGAATCCCATTTTAGGTCGCCATGGCCCTCCTTTTATAGGCTATAGGGGTTACCACAGTGGAAAATCAGTCATTACGCACTGATTAGATAGCAAACAGTGCTATCATACCTAACTCTGCAGATAGGAAAAGGTGCATTAAATGCACCACTTAATGTCACGTCGTGGGAGTAGACCGGCAAGCCTAGCCGCGCCACTTTAGCTGTCTCTCGCCCTGGCTACCTGACACACCTCTGGACGGGTGTCATGCAAGGTGAATCTTCTCCCCCAAGTGGCTGCCACGTGCCAGAGGACAACCACTTAATCACTTGGGGGCTCGACACCGCACTGATAAGTGACTTGAGTCGCTGTGCAGTGGAGCGGTGGTGTCTTGACGGGGTAATCCGCCCTCGGCATCCCCGGCAAGCCTGTCGAGGGAGTTTTGAGACTTATCTTTGGCATGGCCTCGACCTGACCGGGCCCGCCTGCTCGATAAGGGAGCTTTTTTCCTTAGTGATATCTTGCTCCTTTGGCTTGTCTTGGTCTTCTTAATCCACCCTTTGATTCCTCAAAATAGAGATATCTTCAGCTTGGTCTTGTCTTGTCATCACAACCTTGCCTCCGTGCCTGTGTACAATCTGGGCAACATACGCCAAGGTTTGTTGTACCGACGGGGGTTACCCAAGTCCGCCTACCTGCGGCCCAGCACGTGGCTGCATCGACGGCCCGGCGCCGCCCATCTCCAGGACCTCACAAGCAAGACCCTCGCGAGGGGCCCCGCCTCGCGAGGCAAACAACACCATATGATGCGGAGCATCCCACGGTCATCCCCATGGATGCTACCTCGACTATCCAAGCTCCGAGTGGACCCTTGACAAGAGCAAGAGCCTGTGCTATTCAATCCGAGGTGACCTCACTCCTACTTGAGTTTCCTTTGCATTCGAGTGAGACATGGCTACTGCCTAAGTCCGAGACGCTATGCGTGATCAGGTACAACAAACAAGCCACGGAGCCGAGAGATGAAGAAGAAGAGACATGTGTCAACTCTCTAGACAGCCCGGAACTTCCGGCCACCGGAACCTCCGGCCGACCCGGAGCTTCCGACCTCCGATGACCCCGACCAGCCCGGGCGTGCCAACTCTCTGGTTATCCCGGAACGAGCCCGGACCTTCCGGCCCCCCAGACGCCAGCCCAGCTCCTCCCGTGCCAACTCTCTGGTTAGGCCGGACCCTCCCCGGAACCTGGCCCGGAACGTCCGGCCCTGCCTGCGCGCAGTGACTTGGGCCGAGGCCCGTGTACCCTTTCTCCCCCGAGACTATATATACTCTTCTCCTACCTACGTTTTAGGGTTAGCGTTGTGATAGCTCATATGTGAGATAGAGCCTTGCTCATCCATCCGGATCTACTCCATCTCGAGGGGCCGACACCTCTTCGGAGAGGATCCACTTGGATTCAAGACCCCTAACGGGAAGACCTCAAGACCTCCTCACGGAGAAGAACCGGTTACCCTATGTATCGTCCCTTGTTGGATTTGGACCATGTGATCTCTATGTGTACTCGGATCTAGCATATGTGTGACCTAATCTCGCTGGTTTGAGTGTTTCTCTTGTGTTTCCCTTCGTGATTTCCCCTTGTGTTCTTCGTGTTCTTCGCGGGATCCGCTCCTTTCATGAAGGATCAGCCGTATAGGGTTCCACCCTACATCATCTTGGTATCTTGAGCCACGTTGATCACGAATTTGGAGCCCCACCCCTTGTTACTAGCCTTCTTTTGCTTGATTTCGTCCTAAATTCAAAAATCCCCATCAAAAATAACTTTCCCATTTTTTTTTTGTGATTTGTTGGTGTGATGAAGTTTTGTTGGATTTGATCCTTGAATTTTGTGTGTGACACGTAGATCTAGCTTCCCCACCTTTCTTTCCCCCTCAAATTTTTCTTTTCCCCTTCGGATTTGGGTTTTTCCCGAAGTTTTTCCGCCCAAATCCCCGGTCCCCAACACTCTGTTCTTGGCAGAATCGCGACCACGGGAACTTCCGGCCCCGCCCGGACCTTCCGGCCCCACCCGGAACTTCCGGACCCTGGACCTTCCGTCTTGCCCGGAAATCCCGGTCTAGACAGAAAGTCTGTGCATCTTCGACGACTTCCGCTACTTCGACAACTTCGACCACGGTGCAGCGGCATCTTTGCCAACGTACTGAAGACCATGCACTACGACATTGACAACAATCACATCTTTTTGACACTCTCAACCGTAAGCAAGAATGGTAACCTCGAGGACACTTCGTGTATTTTTTTGCCATTGCATTGATAACCCCCATAGCCTTCCTTTTGCGTCACTTACCCATCGAGACTAACCTTTGAGTATTGCCGGCAATATTACTTGTGCACATTAGTGATCATACTTCCCATAGCATACATACCATACCATCATGGTGCATATCTTGGTATCATCTCTTGTGCCACAAGGTTGTCATCGCATATACAAAATTGCTATCTTGGTTCGTGATGTTTTGCATGAGAAAAGAGCTCAAAAGAGAAAGAGCCAAACAAGCTTTTAAGCAAAGAGGAAAGATAAGCGAAGAGGAATAAGCAAGAACCATAGCATCATACAACTTTAAGATTGTCATACTCAATCATCTTGGATCATATCACCGGAATACCATACATATAGCATACTTGGGATAGAAGTCATTGCATTTTTTTTCTTAGTAGGTTGTGCACAAGATTTGTATCCGCCTATGGTGCAATCGTGCTAGCGTCTCTCTAGTGTTGTGAAACAAGAGCATTTTCGTGGATTCCACATTTTGGCTCATTCCTTGGCTGCACGACCCCACTTATCTATTTGCATGTGCGTTTCTGTGTACCATATCTTGCTATTGGTCTACTTGTTACATTTGCAAATTTGCGAATCTTTTCCAACATTATTGATTCTCGCTAACAATTGCATCAAATTTCGTGCCACCATCCTAACCAAGCCCCACCATAAGCTTTTATTTGTGTAGGTGTGAGAAACTGACAAGAATTGGTACCAATTGTGCTATTTCCTTGTTACACATTTGGGTGATCATTGATCCATCTTCAACATCGGTCAAGGTACATTTGGTATAAGTTCTTCTCTCTCTCCCACTAACATATTTTCCTTGGAATGATGGATAGGCCAAGTTCCTCTACCAACCTACTATTCCTTGAACAAGACGACGACCCGAACAACTACGTCACCAAGATACACCTATTTGGCATACAACGAGCTTTGCATCAAGAGCAACAAGCAATGAGCGATCGCATCGAGCATCTCGCCACCGACTTGCGACTATCCGAGCAACGTACAAGAGACTACTTCGACAACAAGCTCGACAAACACAAACAAGAGAATGACGCAAGAATGGACGAGATTCGTGCCTTGTTGGTCAACCGCTCTTCTACCACTTCGTCCTACTCAAGACGGAGCCACTCGAGTCGACACTCCAACGACACTATCTCCGGCTCAAGTACTCTGACATCGAACACTCTTCGTCGTGCTGCGCGTCAAGATCGTCAAGCTAACCGCAATCCTCTACACGACAACGACTCTCAAGAGCAAGCTCGCGCGCAAGAACATCGACACCATCAAAACCAAGCTACTTTCATGCAAGCACAAGAACAGCAACGTCTACGCCAACAACAAGAGGAAGAGCGAGCGCGACTACACCAAGATTCACAAGATCGAGGCACAACGTCAAGAACAACAACTACGCGAAGCTCAAGCACTCGAGGTGCAACGTGCCCTCCGAGATTCAAGTCGAGATGTACCCACGCGCAATCAACAAGCTCGTGAGCAACAAGAAATGCTTCGTGATGAAGTTCAAGAACGAATATATCAAGCTCGCGTGCATCGTCAAGCTCGACATGCTCCTCCACAAGCTAGACAAGAACCTCAAGTTCACCAAGAGCAAGAAAACTATGGAGATCCTCCAAGACAAGAGCAACTTGAGGAAGATCAACCTCCTCGTCAAGGACGTCACCATCCCCGACCCCAACACAATGAAGAGCAACGATACGGCAAGCTAAAGTTAACCATGCCCAAGTTTAATGGAAGCAATGACCCCGAAGAGTACCTATCATGGGCATTGAAGGTTGACAAAATCTTCCATTTGTACAACTATGAGGAAGAGAAGAAGATCGCGATATCATCCCTTGAGTTCCAATACTACGTCCTCATTTGGTGGTAACAAGTCATCGAGCACTGAGCGGCAAGAGGTGAACCACCCATCACTACTTGGGCACAAATGAAGTATGTCATGAGAGCATGTTTCGTGCCAACCTACTACAACCGCGACCTCTTCAAGAAACTCCAACTCCTCAAGCAAGGAACCAAGAGCGTTGAAGAATACTACAAGGAAATGGAGATTGCCATGATACGAGCCAATGTCACAGAAGATGATGAGCAAACTATGGCACGTTTCTTGAATGGACTCAATCATCCTATCAAGAAGATCGCTGACTTCCAACCATACTCGAACCTCATCGAGCTAGTGCATCAAGCTACCAAAGTGGAACGTCAAGTGCAAGATGACTTCAAGTATGCCAAGTTCTCATCCAAGTCCTATGGTTTCTCCAACAACCAAGCTTCAACGACTCCAACACCTTCTACCTCAACCAATCCTTCTACTAGCAACAGCGACAAGTCTAGTTACAAGAAAACTTCGACAACCTCAAGTCGTCCTCCTACAACAAGCAACTTCAAGCCGAGAGCTTCATCATCCTCTACCCCAACCGATGAGACCATCAAGACAAGTTCCTTCAAATGCTTCACATGCGGCGGCCGAGGCCACAAGTCTTTCGAGTGTACAAACAAGCGCACCATGATCCTCAACAACGACGGAACCTATGACTCCATGAGTGAAGGAGAAGTTGAAGCCCTTGAGCAAGTGGCCATGCACCGTCAAGTGAACGACGATGAAGACGATCAAGTCTTTTGTGACAAAGATTCGAGCCGCGCTCTCGTTGTATCCAAGGTCTTGACTCTTCAACATCAACAAGACGAAGACCAAAGATGCCATATCTTCCACACCAAGGCCGGTATCAATGGAAGGTCCGTCAAGGGCATCATCGATGGAGGGAGTTGCCATAACTTAGCAAGTGAAGAACTATGCTCCAAGCTCCAATTGGTCAAGATGAAGCACCCGCACCCCTACAAGGTTCAATGGCTAAGCGACTCCAGCACTATCCAAGTCGAGCATAGGGTACAAGTTTCCTTCAAGATCGGAGCATACGAAGACACTTTGGAGTGTGATGTCGTTCCGATGTCTGTTTGCCACCTCCTTCTTGGACGGCCATGGCAATTTGACCGAGGCGTCATCCACAACGGGCGTACAAATCACTATAGCTTCAAGATTAAAGGAAATGAGTATGTACTACGACCTATGTCTCCAAGGCAAGTGATCGCTGACAAGCAAGCCACATCATGGAGAGAATAGTGAAAGAGCGAACCATCACAAAGAGAGTGAGCGCCACAATCCCAAATTGAGTGCCTCCATGATGAGCGACAAGAAGAACTTAGTCCTATTTGCCACCAAACGTGAGATGAGAGAAGTGTGTGAGAACCCATCAAGTGCCGTGCACTATGTCCTTTTGTGCAAGGATAAGGCACCTAAAGCTAACACCTCTCACAATCTACCTCTAGAGTTATCTTCTCTATTGCAGGAATTCCAAGATGTATTCCCCGACGAGCTACCTCTGGGTCTACCACCACTACGAGGCATCAAGCACCGAATCAACCTCATCCCCGGAGCACCCCTTCCTAACAAGGCTCCATACCGCGTCAACCCCGAGGAAACTAAGGAGATCCAACGGCAAGTACAACAACTCATCGACAACGGCCATGTACGAGAAAGTTTGAGGCCTTGTGCCGTCCCGGTAATCCTTGTTCCCAAGAAAGTTGGTACATATCGCACGTGTTCCGATTGTCATCCTATCAACGCTATTATTGTGTGTTATCGTTACCCCATTCCACGCCTAGATGATATGCTTGATGAGCTTAGCGGAGCCACCATTTTCTCTAAAATTGACCTTAAAAGTGACTACTATCAAATACGCATCCAAGAAGGTGCTGAATGGAAAACCGCATTTAAGACCAAGTTTGGTTATATGAATGGCTCGTTATGCCAATGGGTTTATCCGAAGCACCCGGTACCTTCATGCGACTCATGCATTTTGTTCTTCGACCCTATATTGGTGTATTTATTGTGGTCTA
The DNA here is from genome assembly GCF_018294505.1 of Triticum aestivum. Classification (NCBI taxonomy): domain Eukaryota; kingdom Viridiplantae; phylum Streptophyta; class Magnoliopsida; order Poales; family Poaceae; genus Triticum; species Triticum aestivum. Next base: position 179,330,130 of record NC_057808.1, on the reverse strand, counting down.
CTTTGACGACATTCTTGTGTTTAGCAAATCCCTCAAACATCATGTCACCCATCTTAGAACCGTGTTGCAAACCCTTAAGAAAGAGCGCCTTTATGCTAATATGGACAAATGCCTTTTTGGTGTTGATAAGCTTGTTTTATTGGGTTTTGTTATGTCTTCTAAGGGTGTTCATGTTGATGAATCTAAGATCGATGCTATTAAAACTTGGCCCCAACCAACCAACTTGCAACAAGTGCGTAGCTTCCTTGGTTTAGCCAGTTTCTACCATAGATTTGTGAAGGATTTTAACACCATTGCTTCTCCTTTACATGCTTTGAGCAAGAAGAATGCACCCTTTGTTTGGGCACCATCTCAAGAAAGCGCATTTAATGAGCTTAAGAATTTGCTTACTCATGCTCCCGTGCTTGCATTACCAAACTTTGACAAACTGTAACAGCCCAAAATTCTAAATTTTGGAATGTTATAATAAATAAATAGTTTTGATTGTTTGTTTGATTGTGGTGTGGTTACTTGTGTGATCTTGAGTGAAATTCGAAACTTTATGAAAGTTAAATGAGAGGGAATAAAAGGACTTACCCAAACTTTCACTTTTCATTTATGATCTCCATGAATTCAAATTATTTTCATCACAAAACCCTACAGAGAAGATGACATGACTTCTTCCATTTAAATAAATGAAAAGGGTTTTGAATTTCATTTGGAACTATTTCAAATTCAGAAACTTTAGGCAACTCAATGATTTTCATGAGAGAAGATAAAATGACTTCTTCAAAACATATGAAATATGAGTTGGAAGTTTAAAAGAAATCCAATTTAAATTCCCTTTGAAAATTATTTTCAATTTGGAGTTATTCGGTTTTTATTCAAATTATTTTTCTCCAAAAATTAAATATACAAAAATTAGGGTAAAATGATTCTCTACAATAGAAAAATGGAGAGAAATAAATTTGAAATTATTTTGGTATTTTTAAAATGATTTTTATTAGGTTTTATTGCAACAGTAGCACTGTTTGCTTTATTTAAATTTTTGTGGGTTTTATTTGATGCTAGAAAAATGTTCTTACTGTAGAAAATCTTTTTCTGAAAATTTTGATATATAATATGCCTATATTATGTTTTAGTTTATTTGGTTTTATTTATTTTTATTGCCTGTTTACAAAAAAAACTTCTTCGGGCTAGCTGGGCCGAAGCCCAGCCGCCGGCCCACTCCCGTGCCGCCTACCCCGTCGTGGCCGACCGGGACTCTCACAGAGTCCAGCGCCGCTGTGCCTGGCCCCTCGCCCACGCCTCCAAAGGCCCCTGGCCTTTAAAAGGCGAGGCCCGGCCGCCCCCTCTCTCCTCGTCCGCCGCCGCCGCACCCTGCAATCGCCACCGTTGCCAGCTGTCGCCGCCGCATTGCGCCGCCGAGCCCGCCTCGCCCGCACCGCCGCCCGC
>NC_057808.1:179279119-179328084 GCF_018294505.1 Triticum aestivum | reverse complement strand
CGCGCCCGCGCGCCGCCGTCGGCGCCGTCCGTCGGACTCGCCGGATCCGCCGCCCCGACTAACCGCCCGACCCGCCGCCGTGAACCGGTAAAAACCACCCGGGTTCTGTTTATTTTTTTAGGGTTTAGGTTTTTTTCGGTTTTCTTTTATATCGGTTATCTTTTTTTTAGTTAGATATATTTAGTGAGCGTTCACTAGTTATGCCTCTGTAGCGAACGTTTTCATTCGTTAGCGTTCGGTAGCGAACGTTCGTTCGTTAGCTTTTTTATTTTTCAGTTTTAATTTCGGCTAGGGACCTAGATGCAACTAGTTTATTTACACTTTTGCCCCTGAACTTCAAATGATCACAACTTTTACACCGTTTATCCAAATTCAACGAAAACAACGCCCACTTCTTCATTATGATCCCCTCTATCCAGTAAATCAACTTGAACATGTTTTTGAAAATTTAAAATTTGTTTTCAAACAGATTTTAATTTGAACTTCTTTTGTTCATAACTCGAGTTTTATAACTCCGATTTATTTGATTCTTTTTGCTATTTGAAGCTCTTGACCTGAAATTTCTAATAAGGCCAAATTCACCCAATTTTTGTACTGTTAGAGATTGTTTTCTATTGCTAGAGTTAATTGCTTGTTTTCGATGTTTTCCGAGATCTTTTCTTTGATTCTTTTGCATGATTTGCTTATGTGTGGTTACTATTGCTTGCTTACGATAGATTGACCGGAGTGTGACGAATAGAACTATCAGGAGTTATGAGTGTGAATCATCTTCATAAACAGTACAAGGCAAGTTCACACTTTGATCATATCCCTTTACTACCCAGTTTTTATGCATTAGTTTCAACCCTCAAACACTGCATGGTTAGGATTTGATAACATGTGGGTATTGGGAAGTAGTTGATGAGGTAGAACCTATAGTCCGTTATTCAAACCTTGGGAATTACCGTGTTATTCTTATACTACTATGCCATGCTCGTAGACGTGGTTTGGTTCGAGTGATTCATGATAGATGTGAGCATTACTATGAAATAAGGGATTACTTAAGGTGGCTACTTTAATACACATCTGGGTGGATTGTTTGTGGGCACCTGGGGAATCCAGTGTTGTCCATGGAGATCCCGGGGAACCCATGTGATCATCCTATGGTTTGCCACCCAGGCTCAAAGGGATCATAAGATTATTCATGCTAGAAACTTCCGTGTGCAGCCACAAGCCATTATGGGCTCTGGCATAGTTGAGTATGTTGTGTGACCTCTTTCAGTGGTAGACTAGCAGATGTAGGGGATGTAGGTGGTATGGTCTACCCGTCGAAAGAGTTAATGCTTCGGAAAGACTGTGTCTAGATCATTCGTTTCTCAAACATCATGTAGTGCGAGAAATTCAACAGAGGACATTGAGTCTTGTGGGGGAAAGTGCGCAAACCTCTGCAGAGTGTACAAACTAATCATGATTAGCCGTGTCCCCTGTTATGGACATCTTGAGTATCTGGTGCTTGAATTATTATGTTGATCTCATCACTTTACTTAATTAATTTGTTGGGCTATGATTATTATTTTGGGACTGAGATGGGGTTTCCATTCTCAATGTTTTTCAACAAACTTTGTAGTTAAATAAAATATATTCCTTTGTTGTAGGGAAATATTAGCTTTATGCAAAAACTAAACTTAGAGCCTCCACCAGCCAAACATGCATGTAGTGATAGTCATTATTCAGCATTGCTCTTAGTTTGAAATTGTCAGTACATTCAATGTACTGACCTACATGGCTGCAACATCTCATGTTGTAGGATTCTTATGACGAGTAAGTGATACGTTAGGGTTATGATTTCTACACTCAACTCTGCTATTGGTGTTGATGGGAATCCACATCCTTGTTGTTACTTCCCCTTTTTGGATTGAGGTAATAGTATTTACGTTATTTTATACATGTGATTTACCTCTGTTATAAATCCTCGAGTACTGTGTGTGTCAGCATACCGATCCAGGGATGACACTTAAGCATAGAGACTTCGATCCATTGGAATCGGGTCGCTACACAAACCCTTTGAAAGTCATTTCGATGCTAGTGGTAATGGCATAGGAGGTGTGTTAACGCAAGAGAAGCGCCCCATAGCTTACTTTAGTGAGAAACTTTCCGGAGCGCAACTCAATTACCCCATCTATGACAAAGAGCTATATTCTTTAGTGCGAGTTTTGCATGAATGGGAACATTACCCTCGCCCTCATGAATTTGTCATCCATACCGACCATGAAATGCCTAAATACCTTAAGGGTCAAACAAAGTTAAACAAGCTTCATGCTAAATGGAGTGAGTTCATTGAGTCATTTCCTTATGTCATCAAGTATATTAAAGGTAAGCAAAATGTTGTGGTGGATGCGCTTTCCCGTATATGCATGCTTGTTACTCAACTTGAATTGAATGTCATTGGTTTTGAGCACATAAAAGACTTGTATGCACATGATCCTACTTTTGCTATTCCTTATGCCAAGTGTTTGACGCATACATCTTGGGAACGCTATTACATCAAAGATGATTATCTTATGAGAGCTAGCAAACTTTGCATCCCCGAGTCTTCTCTTTGTTTGTTGCTTTTGCAAGAATCTCATGGAGGAGGACCAATGGGACAATTCGGACACGAAAAGACATTTGCCACGCTCTCCAAGAACTATTTTTGGCCCAAGATGTTCCGCGATGTCTCACGCTTCACCACCCAATGTTCGACATGTCGCAAAGCTAAGTCCAAAGCTCAATCTAATGGTCTTTATACACCCCTTCCAATTCCATACCACCCATGGGAAGATATTAGCATGGATTTTGTGCTTGGTTTGCCTAGGAATAGAAATGGAAAGGATTCCATATTTGTTATTGTGGACCGATTCTCAAAAATGGCTCATTTAATCCTTGCAACAAGATAGACGATGCTTCCCATGTTGCAAATCTTTTTTGTAGGGAAATCTTGCGCCTACATGGAGTACCAAAGACGATTGTCTCGGACCATGACGTCAAGTTATTGAGTTACTTTTGGAAGACCTTATGCGCCAAGCTCGGAATCAAGCTACTATTCTCCGCGGCATACCATCCACAAACCGACGGCCAGACGGAGGTGACAAATCGAACACTCTCCACTCTACTTCGCGTGTTAATCAAGAAGAACATCAATGAGTGGGAGGAGTGCCTACCCATCACCGAGTACGCCTACAACCGTGCAAGACATTCGACTACCGGCAAGTTCCCCTTCGAGATCGTCTACGGTTTCAACCCATTGTCTCCATTGGACATTCTTCCTCTACTACTACAAGAGCGCATCAACATGGATGCGAGTGCTCGAGTGAACTACCTCAAGAAGATGCATGAAGATACAAGGCACACCATCGAGCGCCAAGTACAATGACTCGCGACCAAGCTCAACGTCAACAAGCAACCCATGATATTCAACATTGGAGATCTTGTGTGGCTACACCTTCGCAAGGAGCGCTTCCCCAATGAACGCAAGTCCAAACTACTACCACGAGTCGATGGACCCTTCAAGGTGCTTGAGCGCTACAACAACAACGCCTACGAGATCGACATCCCACGCAACAAGTGCACCGTGAGCGACATCTTCAACGTCAAAGATCTCTCCCCGTATCATGGTGATGAGATTTTCGATCCGAGGTCGGATCTTTCCCAAGGGGGGAGATGATGCGGAGCATCCCACGGTCATCCCCATGGATACTATCTCGAGTATCCAAGCTCCGAGTGGACTGATGTCTACTACGCAATGTTATTCTTGTAGACATGTGTTGGGCCTCCAAGCGTAAAGTTTTGTAGGACAGTAGCAATTTTCCCTCAAGTGGATGACCTAAGGTTTATCAATCCGTGAGAGGTGTAGGATGAAGGTGGTCTCTCTCAAATGACCTTGCAACCAAATACAAGAAATCTCTTGTGTCCCCAACACACCCAATACGATGGCAAATTATATAGGTGCACTAGTTCGGCGAAGAGATGGTGATAAAAGTGTAATATTGATGGTAGAAATATATTTTTATAATCTGAATAAATAAAAACAGCAAGGTAGCAAATATTAGACGGGCACAAAAACGGTATTGCAATGCTTGAAAATGAGGCCTAGGGTCCGTACTTTCGCTAGTGCAATCTCTCACCAGTGCTAACATAGTCGGATCATATGACTATCCCTCAAAGTGAACGAAGAATCACTCCCGAGTTCCTATTAGCGGAGAACAAAAGATAGGAATTGTTTGTAGTGTACTAAACCACCTGAAAGCTATTGTTTCCGTTCGATCTATTCAATAGTCCGTACTAAAATAACACAAAGCTATTTTTCCATTCGATCTATCCTAGAGTCCGTACTAAGACAACACCAAAGCAAGTTCATATTCATAATACTCAATCCACATAAAGAACTATAAAGAAACCCCAAAGTTTCTATCGGAGAAAAGATAATAAAAACGTGCATCAACCCCTATGCATAGATTACCCCATTATCACCGCGGGAATCCGCGAGTTGAATGCCATAACATATATCAAGTGAATCAATAAGATAACCCAATTGTCACCTCAAGTATTCATACTGCAAGACATATATCATGTGTTCTCATCTTTGAATATTCAATCCGACAAGACAAAACTTCAAAGGGTAAAGATACAATTCATCACAACAAGAGTATAGAGGGGAGAAACATCATATGATCCGACTATATTAACAAAGCCCATGATATAGATCACGAGAGAGAGAGAGAGACAGAGATTAAACACATAGCTATTGGTACAAACCCTCAACCCCGAGGGTGGACTACTCCCTCCTCATCGTGGTGGCCACCGGGATGATGAAGATGGCCATCGGAGATGATTCCCCTTTCCGGCAGGCTGCCGGAATGGGGTCTAGATTGGTTTTTGCGGATACGGAGACCTTGCGGCGGTGGAACTTTTGATCTAGGTTAACCCCAAAGGGTTTTGGAATATTTGGGAATTTATAGTGCAAAGACGGGGTGCGGGAGGCCACCGAGGTGGGCACAACCCACCTGGGCGCGCTAGGTGGGCTTGGCGCGCCCTAGTGGGTTGTGCCCCGCTCGGGGCACCCCCCTGGTGCTACTCTAGCCTAAAGATTGTCTCCTGGTCCATAAAAAATCATCGTGGAGTTTCGTTGCATTTGGACTCTGTTTGGTATTCATTTCCTGCGATGTAAAAAGCAAGCAAAAATAGCAACTGGCCTGGGCACTGGGTCAATAGGTTAGTCCCAAAAAATGATATAAAGTTGCTATAAAATGGTTGTAAAACACCCAAGGATGATAAAATAACAGCATGAATACTTCGTAAATTATAGATACGTTGGAGACGTATCAGCATCCCCAAGCTTAATTACGTACTACTCGTCCTCGAGTAGGTAAGTGATAAAAGAAATAATTTATGAAGTGTGAATGCTAGCAAAGTGCACAAGTTTGATCAATGACAATTTCAATCACTTTTCCTAGCATCATAAGAACAATTCTTTCTTATAAAACTTCTCATGTTATAGTAGCAACCAATTCACATGTTAAGGTTCAAACAATGAACTCTCCTGAAACTCAACAACCTATGTTCTTAGTCACCAAGCAATTGCAATTCAACTTATTCAACAGATTTTAAGTAAGAGCTCCACATACTCAACCATCATATAGTCTTCTATGATTTCTAACACTCACTGCATACACATGAGCAAAACATTTCAACCGGACACGTAGAAAGATAGGGGCTTATTGTTTTGTCTCCCAACGTATTCACCTAAAGGGTGATGTCAACAATAATAACTCATGCTACCCATATTCAACTGGATATATGTGCCTAGATCTTTCCTCACCACATGATGCTTGCCAAAAGAGAAAAAACAAAATGGAATAGAGAGAATAACTTTGACTCTTTGCATAAAAATAAATATTGAAAATTAGAAGATAGGCCCTTCGTAGAGGAAAGCAGAGGTTGCCATGTGCTTATTTGTTTGTATGCCCAACCCCTTAGTGCAAAAGAACATCACGTTATATTGTCCCTTATGATAGAAACCTTTATTATGCAGTCCGTCGCTTTTATTGCTTTGCTATCATTAGTTCGTACAACGCTCAATTTTCTCTTACACTAAATGATCTTACACTTTTAGAAGCAATTTTTATTGCCTTATTGCACCGATGACAACTTACTTGAAGGATCTTGCTCAATCCTTCGGTAGGTATGGTGGACTCTTGAAAATAAGATTTGGGTTTAAGGGTTTTTGGATGCACAAGTAGTATCTCTACTAGGTGCGGAATTTTTGGCTAGCAAAGATGGGGAGCAAGCACCACATGTTAAAGGATCTATGACAATATGACTTCTATGTGAATATGAGCAAACATAAATCATTATGTTCTCTTTCTTGTCCAACGTCAACAATTTTGGCATATAATATTTTGATGGGGGCTCACAATAACAAAAGATTTCCATGATAGTGTATTTGCATGTGAAAGTTCCCTTCCTTATACTAATTATTCATGAATTGCTTGTATGACCAATATTGTGATTGTCAAGCCTCAAAAGATTTCACTTTCTAAACCCAATGTGAAGCTACCACTATGCATGATATGATTTCAATTTCATGACATTCAATTTATTCAACAATTTACTCATAGGATATAAGTGAAGCACAAGAGTAAATGACATAAAAAGGGCTTCGTTGACGGGATGTGAATGCCGCTTACTTAGCCTCCCTGGTAACTATTCGAGTGCTCTATTTTGTTTAAAGAACTTTCAGATCTAAGTACTTTATTAAAATAGCAAGTAAAACAAAAAATAAAATGACATTTCAAAGATAGCACAACTCATGTGAAGAAGCAAAAACTTAGGTTCAACCGATACTAACCAATAATTGTTGATGAAGAAAGGTCGGATGCCTACCGGGGCATCCCCAAGGTTAGATGCTTGAGACTTGTTGAAATATTATCTTGGGGTGCCTTGGGCATCCCCAAGCTTGAGCTTTTGTGTCTCCTTAATTCCTTTTATTTCACGGTTTCCCTAAATCTTAAAAGCTTCATCCACACAAAACTCAACAAGAACTCGTGAGATAAGTTAGTATAAACCAATGCAAACACCTTATCATACCTACTATAGAAATTCACTAAAATTATTATTCAACATTGCATACTAAATGCCTCTACACATTTAATACTCCTATCCTCAAATAGAATCATTAAACAAGCAAACATATGCAAACATAACAGCAATCTGCTAAAACAGTACAGTCTGTAAAGAATGCAAGATTCATCATACTTATTCAACTCCAAACATTATGAAATTCTACCACAGTGTAGAAAATTTATCAGAGCTTATTATGCAAAAAGTTTCAACATTTTATCACATTCTGACTTTCCTCGGGAATTTTTGCAACATCAAAAAACTTTCTGTTTTCAAACAGCAACATGTATACTTGCAAGATAAGCATGGCAAAGGCTATCAACGCCACTTTTATTGAAATAAAAGATGCAAAACATTATTCTAAATAACAGCAAGCAAAACCTAACAAAATAAAATGATGCTCCAAGCAAAACTCATATCATGTGACGAATGAAAACATAACTCGAAGTGAGGTTAAAGATAATGTTGGAGACGAAAGAGGGGATGCCTTCCGGGGCATCCCCAAGCATAGTGGCTTGGATATTCCTTGGATATTAAATTGGGGTGCCTTGGAATACCCAAGATTAGGGTATTGTCACTCCTTATTATCCTCATATCGACATCTCACCCAAAACTTGAAAACTTCAATCACACAAAACTTAACGGAACTTCGTGAGATAGGTTAGTATGATAAAGAGCAAACAATTTCACTTTGGTACTGTCAAAGACAAGATTGATAACTGTTTCCACACAATGCCTACTATAGAATATCATTTCCACAATTTATATTGAGATATATAAGCTATAGAAACTAGAAAACAAGCAAGCTATGCATTGAAAACAGAATCTGTCAAAAACAGAATAGTCTGTAGTAATCTGTAGTAATCTGTACTCAAACCATACTTCTACTACTCAAAAAAAGATGAAAAAATTGGAACACGTGAGCAATTTGTATATTAAACTTCTTAAAAAATAATCAACTCAAAAGCACTCTTATGTTTAAAATGGGACTTATTTTCGTGAGCGGAAAAGTTTCTGTTTTTCAGCAGGGTCAAATCAACTATCACCCAACATGATCCCAAAGGCTTTACTTGGCACTTTATTGAAACAAAAGACATAAAACATCATCAACAGAGTAGAATAATCATGTGAACACACAAAAACAGTAGGTAAAAGTGTTTGGTTGTCTCCCAACAAGCGATTTTCTTTAATGCCTTTTAAGCTAGGCATGATGATTTCAATGATGCTCGCGTAAAAGATAAGAATTGAAACACAAAGAGAGCATCATGAAGCATATGACTAGCTCATTTAAGTCTAACCCACTTTCTATGCATAGGGATTTTGTGAGCAAACAACTTATGGGAACAAGAATCAACTAGCATAGGAAGGCAAAACAAGCATAACTTCAAGATTTTCAACACATAGAGGGGAAACTTGATATTATTGCAACTCCTACTAGCATATGTTCCTACCTCATAATAATTTTCAGTGGCATAATGAATGAATTCAACAAAATAGCTATCACATAAAGCATTCTTTTCATGATACATAAGCATAGAAATTTTCTCACTCTCCTCATAAGCAAATTTATTCTCATGAATAGTAGTGGGAGCAAACTCAACAAAATAACTATCATGAGAGTGAAAATTAAAATCATGATGACAAGTTTCATGGTTATCATTATTCTTTATAGCATACATGTCATCACCATAATCATCATAGATAGCAATCTTGTTCTCATAGTAATCAATTGAAAGCTCTTTCGAAATAGTGGATTCATCACTAAATAAAGTCACGACCTCTCCAAATCCACGTTCATAATTATTACAATAAGATTCAACACCCTACAAAATAGTGGGATCATTAGTACCTAGAGTTGACACTCTTCCAAACCCACTTTCATCAATATAATCATCATAAATAGGAGGCATGCTTTCATCATAATAAATTTTCTGATCAAAACTTGGGGGAGTAAAAGTATCATCTTCATCAAATATAGCATCCCCAAGCTTGTAGCTTTGCATATCATTAGCTTCATGGATATTCAAAGAATTCATACTAATAACATTGCAATCATGCTCATCATCCAAATTTTTTGTGCCAAACATTTTATTGACTTCTTCTTCTAACAATTGAGCACAATTTTCTGATGCATCATTTTCAAGAAAGATATTATAAAGATGATCAATAATATGATGCAACCTCAATTCCATTTTTTTGTAGTTTTCTTTTTATAAACCAAACTAGTGATAAAACAAGAAACTAAAATATTCGATTGCAAGATCTAAAGATATACCTTCAAGCGCTCACCTCCCCGGCAACGGCGCCAGAAAAGAGCTTGATGTCTACTACGCAACTTTATTCTTCTAGACACGTGTTGGGCCTCCAAGCGCAGAGTTTTGTAGGACAGTAGCAATTTTCCCTCAACTGGATGACCTAAGGTTTATCAATCCATGATAGGTGTAGGATGAAGGTGATCTCTCTCAAACAACCCTGCAACCAAATACAAGAAATCTCTTGTGTCCCCAACACACCCAATACAATGGCAAATTGTATAGGTGCACTAGTTCGGCGAAGAGGTGGGCCTTGCACGCCCTCGTGGATTGTGCCCCCCTCGAGGCACCCCTAGGTGCTGCTCTGGCCCAAAGGTTGTCTCCTGGTCCATAAAAAATCATCGTGGAGTTCCGTTGCATTTGGACTCTGTTTGGTATTGATTTCCTGCGATGTAAAAAACAAGCAAAAAACAACAACTGGCATGGGCACTGGGTCAATAGTTTAGTCCCAAAAAATGATATAAAGTTGCTATAAAATGATTGTAAGACACCTAAGAATGATAAAATAATAGCATGAATACTTCATAAATTATAGATACATTGGAGACGTATCATGGACCCTTGACAAGAGCAAGAGCCCGTGCTATTCAATCTGAGGTGACCTCACTCCTACTTGAGTTTCCTTTGCATTCGAGTGAGACATGGCTACTGCCTAAGTCCGAGACACTATGCGTGATCAGGTACAACACACAAGCCATGGAGCCGAGAGCTGAAGAAGAAGAGACAACGTCAACTCTCCGGACAGCCTTGAACTTCCGGCCAGAGCCCGGAACTTCCAGCCACCGGAACCTCCGGCCGACCCGGAGCTTCCGGCCTTCGACGACCCCGACCAGCCCGGGCATGCCAACTCTCTGGTTAACCCGAAACCAGCCCGGACCTTCCGGCCCCCGGAACGTCCGGCCCACCGGGACCTTCCGGCCCCCGGACGCCAGCCCAACTCCTCCCGTGCCAACTCTCTGGTTAGAGTGGGTGCTGGAATAAGTGGAGAGGGTCCACGTGGGGTCCACGACGCAGGGGGGGCGCACCCTGTGCCTTCGTGGCCAAATAGTGGGCCCCCTGGTGTGTTCCCAGTGCCAGTAATTCTTAAATATTCTACAAAAAATCATATTTCATTTTCAGGACGTTTGGAGAACTTTTATTTTCGGGGTATTTTTATTGCAAGGATAGACAGAAAATACTATTTGTGCTTTATTTAATCTAAATAAAAGAAAGTAAAAGGAGGGTACAGAGAGTTGTGCTTTCTAACTTCATCCATCTCGTGCTCATCAAAAGGAATCCACTAACAAGGTTGATCAAGACTTGTTAACAAACTCTTTCTGAATCGCATGAAACTGGAGAATTTTTGAATAACACTAGGTTACCTCAACGGGGATATGCATGTCCCCAACAATAAGAATATCATATTTCTTCTTGACAGTAGGAAGAGGGAATTCAAAACCTCCAATAGTAATCATTGAAAATTTTCTAATAGAATTGATACTATGAACTTGAGGTTGCTTCCTCGGAAAGTGTACCATATGCTCATTACCATTAACATGAAAATTGACATTGCCTTTGTTGCAGTCAATAACAGCCCCTGCAGTATTCAAAAAGGGTCTACCAAGGATAATAGACATACTATCGTCCTCGGGAATATCAAGAATAACAAAGTCCATTGAAATAGTAACGTTTGCAACCACAACAGGCACATGCTAACAAATACCGACAGGTATAGCAGTTGATTTATCGGCCATTTGCAATGAATATTTCAGTAGGTGTCAGCTTATTCAAATCAAGTCTACGATATAAAGAGAGAGGCATAACACTAACACCGGCCCCAAGATCACATAAAGCAGTTTTAACATAGTTTCTTTTAATGGAGCATGGTATAGTTGGTACTCCTGTATCTCCTAGTTTCTTAGGTATTCCACCTTTAAAAGTATAATTGGCAAGCATGGCAGAAATTTCAGCTTCCGGTATGTTTCTTTTATTTGTAAAAATATCTTTCATATACTTAGCATAAGGATTCATTTTAAGCATATCAGTCAAACGCATACGCAAAAAGATAGGTCTAATCATTTCAGCAAAGCGCTCAAAATCTTCATCATCCTTTTTCTTGGATGGTTTAGGAGGAAAAGGCATGGGTTTATGAACCCATGGTTCTCTTTCTTTACCGTGCTTCTTAGCAACAAGTCTCTCTTAACATAACGTTGATTCTTTGATTGTGGGTTATCAAGATCAACAGCAGGTTCAATCTCTACATCATTCTTATTGCTAATTTGAGCATCAATATGAACATCATCATTAACATTATCACTAGGTTCATGTTCATTACCAGATTGTGTTTCAGCATCAGAAATAGAAATATCATTGGGATTCTCAGGTGTATCAACAACAGGTTCACTAGAAGCATGCAAAGTCCTATCATTTTTCTTTTTCTTCTTCTTAGAAGGACTAGGTGCATCAACATTAGTTCTTTGAGAATCTTGCTCAACTCTCTTAGGGTGGCCCTCAGAATACAAAGGTTCCTCAGTCATTCTACCCCCTCTAGTCATAACTCTAATAGCATTATCATTTTTATTATTATTTATTTCATTGAGCAAATCATCTTGTGCTTTAAGCACTTGTTCTACCTGAGTGGTAACCATAGAAGCATATTTACTAATAAGTTTAAGGTCACCTTTAACTCTAGACATATAATCACTCAAGTGTTCAATCATATAAGCATTGCGTTTCAATTGTCTACCAACATAAGCGTTGAAGTTTTCTTGTTTAACAATAAAATTATCAAACTCATCCAAGCATTGGCTAGCAGACTTATTACGAGGAATATCACCTTCATCAAATCTATAGAGCGAATTTACCTTTACTACCTGTGTCGGGTTATTAAGACCATGTATTTCTTCAATAGGTGGTATATTCTAAACAACTTCAGCTTTAATACCCTTTTCTTTCATAGACTTCTTTATCTCTTGCATATCTTCAGGACTCAGAAATAGAATACCCCTTTTCTTCGAAGTTGGCTTAGGAGTTGGTTCAGGAAGTGTCCAATCATTATCATTACTCGGTATATTATTTAATAGCAATTCAGCTTGCTCAACATTTCTTTCCCTAAAAACACAACCAGCACAACTATCCAGGTGGTCTCTGGAAGCATCGGTTATTCCATTATAAAAGATATCAAGTATTTCATTTTTATTGAGAGGATGATCAGGCAAAGCATTAAGTAATCAGAGAAGCCTCCCCAAGCTTGTGGGAGACTCTCTTCTTCTTGCACAAAATTATATATTTCCCTTAAGGCATCTTGTTTCTTATGAGCGGGGAAATATTTAGCAGAGAAGTAATAAATCATATCGAGCAAGATAATTAAACCATGTTTTAGCATCACCCTTTAATGAGAACGGAAATAACTTAAGGATATAGTAGTAACAAATTTTTTCCTCATGAGTGAATAGGGTGGCTATATCATTCAATTTAGTAAGATGTGCCAGAACATTTTCAGATTCATAGCCATAAAAAGGATCAGATTCAACCAAAGTAATTAACTCAGGATCGATAGAGAAATCATAATCCTTATCAGAAATACAGATAAGTGAAGTAGCAAAAGCAGGGTCATATTTCATTCTAGCATTCAAAGACTTTTCTTTCAGCTTAGCTAACAGTTTCTTAAGATCATATCTATCTTTGAGAGCAAAAAGGTCTCTAGCAGTTTCTTCATCCATAACATAACCCTCAGGCACATCAGGCAATTCATATCTAGGGGGAGAATCTTCATCATCACTTACATCAATATTATCTGTTTCAATAATTTCATTCTCTCTAACCCTAGCAAGTTGTTCATCAAGAAATTCACCTAATGGCACAGTATTATCAAGCATAGAAGTAGTTTGATCATAAGCATCATGCATAGCAGAAGTGGCATCATCAATAACATGTGACATATCAGAATCTATAACAGGTGTAGGTGTCGCAAATTTACTCATAACAGAAGGTGAATCAAGTGCAGAGCTAGATGGCAGTTCCTTACCTCCTCTCGTAGTTGAGGGGAAAATCTTGGTTCTTTCATCTTTCAAGTTCCTCATAGTGATCAACCGATATAAATCCCAAGTGATTCAAAGAATAGAGCTATGCTCCCTGGCAACGGCGCCAGAAAATAGTCTTGATAACCCACAAGTATAGGGGATCGCAACAGTTTTCGAGGGTAGACTACTCAACCCAAATTTATTGATTCGACACAAGGGGAGCCAAAGAATATTCTCAAGTATTAGCACTTGAGTTGTCAATTCAACCACACCTAACAGACTTAATATCTGCAGCAAAGTATTTAGTAGCAAAGTAGTATGGAAGTAACGGTAACGGTGGCAAAAGTAACAGTACCAGTTTTTGTAGCAATCGTAATAGTGGCAACGGAAAAGTACTAAGCAAAGATCAATATGTGAAAAGCTCGTAGGAAATGGATCAATGATGGATAATTATGTCGGTTGCGATTCCTCATGCAACAGTTATAACATAGGGTGACACAGAACTAGCTCCAGTTCATCAATGTAATGTAGGCATGTATTCCGAATATAGTCATACGTGCTTATGGAAAAGAACTTGCATGACATCTTTTGTCCTACCCTCCTGTGGGAGCGGGGTCCTATTGGAAACTAAGGGATATTAAGGCCTCCTTTTAATAGAGTACCGGACCAAAGCATTTACACTTAGTGAATACATGAACTCCTCAAACTACGGTCATCATCGGGAGTGGTCCCGATTATTGTCACTTTGGGGTTGCCGGATCATAACACATGGTAGGTGACTATTGACTTGCAAGATAGGATCAAGAACTCACATATATTCATGGAAACATAATAGGTTCAGATCTGAAATCATGGCACTCGGGCCCTAGTGACAAGCATTAAGCATAGCAAAGTCATAGCAACATCAATCTTAGAACATAATGGATACTAGGGATCAAACCCTAACAAAACTAACTCGATTACATGGTAAATCTCATCCAACCCATCACCGTCCAGCAAGCCTACGATGAGATTACTCATGCACGGCAGTGAGCATCATGAAATTGTTGATGGAGGATGGTTGATGATGACGACGACGACGGATTCCCCTCTCCGGAGCCCCGAATGGACTCCAGATCTGCCCTCCCGAGGAAGATTAGGGCTTGGCGGCGGCTCCGTATCATAAAACGCGATGAATCCTTCTCTCTAAATTTTTTTCTCCCCAAACGTGAATATATGGAGTTGGGTTTGAGGTCGATGGAGTCCCAGGGGAGCCATGAGGCAGGGGCGCACGCCCTGCACCCTCGTGGACAGGGTGTGGGCTCCCTGATGCTGATTCTTTCGCTAGTATTTTTTATTAATTCCAAAACGTGTCTCCGTGGATTTTCAGGTCATTCCGAGAACTTTTATTTCTGCACAAAAATAACACCATGCCAGTTCTGCTGAAACAGCGTCAGTCTGGGTTAGTTCCATTCAAATCATGCAAGTTAGAGTCCAAAACAAGGGAAAAAGTGTTTGGAAAAGTAGATACGTTGGAGACGTATCAAAGACCTCAAGACCTCCTCACGGAAAAGAATCGGTTACCCTATGTATCGTCCCTTGTTGGATTTGGACCGTGTGATATCTATGTGTACTCGGATCTAGGATATGTGTGACCTAATCTTGTTGGTTTGAGTGTTTCTCTTCTATTTCCCTTCGTGATTTCCCCTTGGGTTCTTCGTGTTCTTCGCGGGATCCGCTCCTTTCGTGAAAGATCGGTCGTATAGGGTTCCACCCTACATCACCAAGGCCCCCTGAGGAGCAGGTCCCCGAGGCTGCCTCCTGAGGAGCAGAGATCTCTATGCAAGGACCTCACCTCGCGAGGCGCGTGATGACGTGAGCCATGACGACCAAGGCCAGGCGAGTGCCAGCGGACGCAGTCCAGGACAGTTTCCTCTTTCATGCTAAGGAGGCAAGGACTTACGCGGATTCCCAAGGGATCCCCCAAAGTTTTCCATTCCAGTGCAATAAGACCAAGGCCACGAGCTCGGAAGGACGGATGCCATCATAGAGCCAACCATTGTGTCACGACCAGAAGCTTTGCGGGCGAGGACCACCTTTTGTCAAGATAAGATGTACTCTTGTCCCCTTTCAAATTGGCCATTGTGGTATCCCTTCCCGCCTAAGTTATGAGGAAAGAGGACCATGGCCACTGTAAACATAGGCTAGTCTCCACCGTAGAGAGGGACCGGAGGTTGGATCTGATCCACTCACCGCCTGCCCCCCCTGAGCTCTACTGAGGCAGCTCTCCCTTGTACTAGTTCAGACTCATCCTCCTCAAGAGGCAATCCACCACAAAGCGGGAGTAGGGTTTTACACTGCAAGGTGGCCCGAACCTGGGTAAACTATTGTATCCACTCTTCTCCCCGCTCACACGAACTCGACGAGGCCAAGCCATGAGGTGATGAGCTTGGGGCTTCAGCTAGGCTAGATCTTCGCACACGCCCCAGAGTTTGAACCTTGTTTGGGTCCGCAGAGACCTGATTTCGACATTTGGCGTGCCAGGTAGGGGCGTGTCAAGGTTCTTCCTTCTGCTTCGCTCCTCTTTGCCTCATCACCATCATGGTTGATGTCGTCCGCCCCACTGCTTGACTCGTCGTCCCCGGCATCGTTGCGGGTTGCCCGGCCTTCACTCCTGACCTGTGCCGGGTGCGGTGGCCGGTGAGGTTTAGGCCGGTGTTTCCCCCACGCTATGACGGTGCGGCCGACCTTGAGGAGTTCCTCCAGTTATATGCCCAGGGCATCTTGGCGGCAAGTGGCGATGAAAAGGCCATGGCGAACTGGCTTCCTCTAGCCCTCATGGAAGCTCCATGTTCTTGACTCCACGGGGTCCCGAAGGCCTCGGTGTCCTCTTGGGGAGAGCTCCACAAACAATTCATCGCATGCTTCATGACTCTGGGGCCCCACGTGGTCGCGTGCATCCTCGGCGTATCTCAAGTGCCTGCATCCGGTCGCCATGCTAAGCAGCTCTTCTGTCGCGTCAAGGCCGCTCGACCTCAGCCTGAGACCCCGCGGGGCCACGCGCGGTGTGAGGTCGCCATCACCTTCGGCTCCAGGGATCACCCTGAGTCTGTGGCCGCTACCTATGAGCTCCCCATGCTATGCACGCCCACCATCAGCAACCTCACCATCACCAAGACCCTCATCAATGGCGGCGCTGGCCTCAATGTGCTCTCCGTTCAGACATTTGAGATGCTTCTGGTGCCATATGATCAGCTCCTACCCACCAGGCCATTCTCCGGGGAGACAAAAGGCTCCGCCACCCCCCTGGGGCACGTGCGCCTTCCCGTCGCCTTCGGCAAGCGCGACAACTACCGTATCGAGCTCATCAACTTCAACGTGTTCCGCATCGGCCTCCCTTATAACGTCATCTTGGCATCCCCCGATCTCGCCAAATTCATGGCGGTGACCCACCCGGGCTACAACATCATCAAAATGTCAGGCAGCAGTGGCGTCATCACTATGGCCGGAGATAAGGAGGATGTGTTTCAAGCACTCAAGCTCGCCCACAGGGCCCCGACGGCCTCACGCCCGGACATCGAAGGGACCCTGAGGGCTCCCGAGGCCGCGCCCGCGAGGAAGAAGCAGCTGTTCTCCCAGGACCGCACCGAGACGAAGAGGGTGCCCGTCGACGATGACAACCTGGGCCCTGCTTTCACTATCGGCACCGGCCTGCCCTCGAATCAGGAGCAGGCGCTCTTCCGGTTCCTTCGGGCGAACAAGGGCGTGTTCGCGTGGAAGGTGTCTGATCTGGTCGGCGACCCGAGGGAGGTAATTGAGCACCACCTGGCGGTGTGCCCCAACACCCGTCCGGTAAAGCATAAGGTGCGACATCAGGCACAGGAGAAGCAGGCGTTCATTGTCAAAGAGGTGCGGGAGTTACACGAAGCTGGGGTCATATGGGAGGTGCAGCATCCGGGGTGGCTCGCCAACCCAATTGTCGTCCCCAAGAAGGGCGGACGAGAGTGCATGTGCGTTGACTTCATGAGCCTCAACAAGGCATGTCCTCAAGATCCTTTCTCGCTCCCGCGCATCGACCAGATCGTGGACTATACTGTGGAGTGTGATCTGATGTGCTTCTTGGACTCTTTCTCAGGCTACCACCAGATCAAGATGGCGGCAGAAGATGTCGAGAAGACGACCTTCATCTCCTTGTGTGGTGTGTACTGCTACACCTGGATGCCCTTCGGGCTGAGAAGCGTTGGTGCCACCTTCCAGCGAATCATCACTACGACAGGTTGCTGCTAACGCGACACTACGACCAGAGACCCTTTGACGAAATTGTGTGCGATGCATTAATCGCAAACGGGGATGTAAAAAACCATCAAAAAAGGTGCAAGACATTTGCGACGGCAGAGCCATCAAACACGGTTCAGATTTTAGTTGCGTGTGTGATGTAGGGCACACGATTAATCCATTTGAACTGTTTGCGATGAGGCAGAACAACAGAAACATGCAGCCATATCAATGTGTATGCGATATATTGGCATACAGTTCGCTTCGATGAACTGTTTGCTATTAGGGAGTGCAACAAAAACGGTTAGCCAGATCAAGGTGTGTCTGATATACGGCATATGGTTCACTCGGACAAACTGTTTTCGATTAGGGAACACAACAGAAATGATTCAACTTAACAAGATGTGTGTGATACGTGGCAAACAGCCGACTCGGATGAATTGTTTGCGATGAGAAATTACAACACAGACGGTTAATACAGTTAGTTTGTGTGCGATTCTGTCTGTACAAAAAACATTGAAAAATGCAAACTAGTTGCTTGCGATGGCTAGGAGTATCGCACACGATGCGTCTACGAGTACTCGTGTGCGATGATTAGTAAGTTACACATATGTTTCCTTATGTTTAACACGTGTGTGATAAATAACACATGGCACCGCATACGATAGTCGGGTTGTGTGTGTGCTCCACTTAGTCTTCCCGCGCTCCAGCGAATGCTTCCTGTGCTCCACATGGGTGAATTGTAAAATCCACGCCTCTTCCATCATCGGTTTCCCGCCACCAGCTAATGGCTTGCCGCATATAACCCAGGCAGCAACGCGCCGTCACGACACACTGCGCAGATCTAGTCCTCACCCATCTACCATTAGCTATTCCAAGCATGCCAGGCAACGACCAAAGCTTCGACGTCGAACCCTACCTATGTTACATCTTCGGCGAGGAGAACGAGCTAGAGTAGGTTGGGGAGCAAGAGCTTCATCGGCCGGTGCAGGCACCATGGCCCATCGGCAGCGATATCGGCGTGACAGTCCTTGGGCGCACAGTCGACATATTGCAGAGGACGTGTGATGAGCAGTTTGCTATCCACTGTGCAAAAGATCCAGAGTTGCTCGGCGGCATGATCGACAACCCACCCGAAGAGCCGCCGTCACCAATGCTCATTGAGAACCTGATGCCCCGCAAGGAATGGGCAGAGGACCTCTGCGATTCAGTCAAGACACAAGCAGCCTGCGGCTTCATCATTGCCCGTGGCGGCCGTGTCAACCTCGATCCCGATGATGTGGTGGGCAGGCTCGAGCGCATCCTTGGTGGAGTTGACGTCCCCGATTAAGTAGAACATCGCCAATGTGATATCTTGAGAATGCAGGTGATGGACGGAATTTGCTACCAGGCCAGAGACATGGAAATGGAGCGGTTCCATGGAGATATCATGCGCGCGATTGCACGCTGTCAAGCTCTTCTGGAAGAGGCCCAGCAGCCTGCTACCTCTTGAGCACTGCGTTGGTTTTCCCTTGAAGAGGAAAGGGTGATGCAGCACAGTAGCATAAGTATTTCCCTCAGTTTTTGAGAACCAAGGTATCAATCCAGTAGGAGGCTACGCGCGAGTCCCTCGCACCTACACAAAACAAATAAATCCTCGCAACCAATGCGATAAAGGGGTTGTCAATCCCTACACGGTCACTTACGGGAGTGAGATCTGATAGATATGATAAGATAATATTTTTGTATTTTTATGACAAAGATGCAAAGTAAAATAAAAGCAAAGTAAAAGGCAATGGGAATAACTAAGTGTTGGAAGATTAATATGATGAAGATAGACCCGGGGGCCATAGGTTTCACTAGTGGCTTCTCTCAAGAGCATAAGTATTTTACGGTGGGTAAACAAATTACTGTTGAGCAATTGACAGAATTGAGCATAGTTATGAGAATATCTAGGTATGATCATGTATATAGGCATCACGTCCGAGACAAGTAGACCGACTCCTGCCTGCATCTACTACTATTACTCCACACATCAACTGCTATCCAGCATGCATCTAGAGTATTAAGTTCATAAGAACAGAGTAACGCCTTAAGCAAGATGACATGATGTAGAGGGATAAATTCATGCAATATGATAAAAAAACCCATCTTGTTATCCTCGATGGCAACAATACAATACGTGCCTTGCTACCCCTACTGTCACTGGGAAAGGACAACGCAAGATTGAACCCAAAGCTAAGCACTTCTCCCATTGCAGGAAAGATCAATCTAGTAGGCCAAACCAAACTAATAATTCGAAGAGACTTGCAAAGATAACCAATCATACATAAAAGAATTCAGAGAAGATTCAAATATTGTTCATAGATAAACTTGATCATAAACCCACAATTCATCCGTCTCAACAAACACACCGCAAAAGAAGATTACATTGAATAGATCTCCACGAGAGAGGGGGAGAACATTGTATTGAGATCCAAAAAGAGAGAAGAAGCCATCTAGCTAATAACTATGGACCCGAAGGTCTGAGGTAAACTACTCACACTTCATTGGAGAGGCTATGGTGTTGATGTAGAAGCCCTCCGTGATGGATGCCCCCTCCGGCAGAGCTCCGGAACAGGCCCCAAGATGGGATCTCGTGGGTACATAAGGTTGCAGCGGTGGAATTAGGTTTTTGGCTCCGTATCTGATCGTTTGGGGGTACGTAGGTATATATAGGAGGAAGAAGTACGTCGGTGGAGCAACAGGGGGCCCACGAGGGTGGAGGGCGCACCCTGGGGGGTAGGCGCGCCCCTACCTCATGGCTTCCCTGTTGGTTGCTTGATGTAGGGTCCAAGTCTCCTGGATCATGTTCGTTCCAAAAATCACGTTCCCGAAGGTTTCATTCCGTTTGGACTCCGTTTGATATTCTTTTTCTGCGAAACTCTAAAATAGGCAAAAAAAACAGCAATTCTGGGCTGGGCCTCTGGTTAATAGGTTAGTCCCAAAAATAATATAAAAGTGAATAATAAAGCCCAATAACGTCCAAAACAAAAGATAATATAGCATGGAGCAATCAAAAATTATAGATACATTGGAGACGTATCACAGCCCCAAGAGCCTCCCAGCGCCAGCAGCTCCGTAGGCGGAGGCGGGTCGGGACACTTTGAGTGAATGGCCACAAGGGTGCTATGCTGATCATGGAGTCCGAGAAGACCATCGTCGGAAGGCCACCAGCTCAGCCTTTTAGCCTATATTTTATTATAATTGTATGCATATGTAGGTCATGAGTGTTCTGAGCGTTGCCGCATGTGGCATTTAAAATTATCCTGAATATGTAAGACGATTATTAAGAATTATTAACCCTTGCCATTGTAAATTTGCCTCAACGGCGACGAGAGTGCGCGCAGGGATGCCAGAGTGGAGCGCACTGCGGCCGCCTCTATGGCGAGCAAAACGCGTGGACGGACGCGAGCAGAGCGCGCCACGGCCGCCTCAACGGCGAGCAACCACGTGGTCAACCTTTTGACATCAGTAAATTTTGACCTTGTTTCTCGTCACAATGCAGATTACAATGCAATAAGTAATTGCAAATTGGTTCACACCTATCAAACTAATATGTGTTCACACTTAGCACCGGGCTATAAAAACTACCCACTCGAAAATTACTTCACAGTTCCTCTCCTCATCACCCACAAAACTGGTCTTTCTTGTCAAGTCGTTCCGCCATGACCGGTAGGAGGAGTTTCGGGTGGACATATAACCAGGCAGCAAAGACCAAGGCCGTGAAAGCAATAGAGAGGTCCCATCGTGAAGCCGCAGCCGCAGCTGACATGCCCCGGTGCGCCACGGAGCCCTTGAACGAGCTTTCACGAGCACACGAGGGCTCTCACAAGCGCACTCGCCGCGTCGGCCATCGCGACAAGCTGGCGTTCTTGATGTCCTTGGCCGGCGACGACGACATTCTCGCTAGCATCGTTAAGCAATGGGAGCTGGTCAACGACTTGATGAAGCTGCTCAAGATCAGTGATGCCTCCGTTGACAAGGCGACCGGCCTCGTTGAGCAACTCATGGGTGACAATGCGAAGCTCCTCAAGGCGCTCGCTGAGAAGGAGGAGGCCGCCGGCTGGAAGATGTTGCATGAGCACAGCATTGCCTCGGGGATGACGCTGACAACAGTCGTCGAGGAATTGACGGGTGACTTGAGGAAGCTCCGGATCGAGCGCGAGCAGGAGGTGGAGGAATATGTGGCTGCTTTCAAGCAAAGTCGTGAGGAATTGAAGAAGGAGCTGGAAGATTTCGTCGCCCGGTGATCCGTCGACAAGTAGAGACAGTAGCGATCCAGATCGTTGTTTGCGATTTCCTTCTTCTCTTGCCCCCGTGTCTTCCGGGCTTTGCCGCATGTGGCATTTTAAATTATCCGGAATATGTAAGACAATTATTATCTGCGCCATTGTAAATTTGTCATCGTAAGATCCGTTGCCATTTTATTTGTGCTCGTATTATCTGTTGCTCTATGTGGGCCGGAACACGAGTTGAAAACACAAATAAAGCAAAAGCTACCATGGGATCACAAGAAAACACCCTCCGTACATGTGCTTTAATTAACCCATTAATGGAGAAGTTGTGAGCGAGGCGGGAGGCGGCTGGTGCATGGAGGTCAAAGAGCTCGCTTCCCGGTGAGCATGGGTGGCCTTGCTGCTTGCACGTGTCCCGTCGAGCCTACGAGGCAGATAGGATGCATGCGTCCCGTCGAGCCTGCACAACGGACTGCTCGCACACGTCCCGTCGAGCCTGCAAGGCGGACTTCTCGCGCCCGTCCCGTCTAATCAAACAGCTGCACGCACGCCACCAAGTATGGTTAAATTTTGACACGGTTCATATAATACAACCGTTTGCGATATTAACGTGTCAGCTATTTGTTTCAAAAAGGACTTTGTTGGCAATTAATGTGTGCGCCTTGTCTCAAACTGGATGATTTTTTTACCATGGCATATATGTGCCATGTCATGAAACCATGCCAAGTTTCATGTTTTTTGGGTGAGTTTTTGATTTACTGGGATTTAAAAACCGAGATTCTCAATGTTTCAAGACGACGCAAAGTTTGTAATTCATTCCCATTCCTTAAATCAGACCTAAACATGCACCCAATGACACATGTACGATTTCCCACCCATTTTGCTTCACTGGAGCATGTGCCTGTAGTTCAAATTTGAATTATGCACTACATTAAATGCCTAGAAAACTTAATTAATATATACAATCGCCAAATGAACCCTGAACAGTTTCAAATTTCAACACGACACTCCTGTTATTCTATGTTGCCTGTAGAAAACAAAGTTCAAGGCGAGAAGAGGCAGCGATTATTAGTTCGCCCCCAAGAGGGGCATGTTTCCCTACCGGAACCACGAGGCTTGCGACAGGCTCCGGTTTGTAAGAGGCTTGTAATATAGCTTCACCCAAATTGGACAATTATATGTACCATGTAGTGACACCATGCCAAGTTTCATGATTTCCTGGTGAGTTTTGGATTTACAGAGATTTAAAAACTGAGATTCGCAATGTTTGTGGCCAAGCCAGGACGGCAAGACAGTTGAATTCATTCCCATCCATTCCATGGGACCTAAACATGCACCCCAAGGACACATGTACGTTTTTTCTAGCCATTTTGGTGCACTGGAGCATGTATTTTTAGCTCGGATTTGAATTATGGACATTAAATGCCTAGAAAACTCAATTAATGAATAATAAAGGTCAAACGAACCCTGAATAATTTCAAAGTTCAGCGTGAATCTCCCGTTGTTTCGTGTTGCATGTAGAAGAAAATACGAGGCTAGAAGAGGGAGCAATTATTGTTTGGCCCACAAGGGGATACGTTTCCCTATCGAAACCACGAGGGTTCTTGCGACATGCTCCGGTTTGTAAGAGGTTTGTAATAAAGCTTGGCCAATTGGCAATGTTCTTACCACGACATATATGTGCCATGACGTGACACCATGCCACCTTTGATGACTTTCTGGTGAGTTTTGGATTTATGGGGATTTAAAAACTGAGATTTTAAATGTTTGAGTACGACCCAGGATGCCGGTACGGTTGTAATTCGTTCCCATTCCTGGCATGGGAACTAAACATGCACCCAAGGACACATGTATAATTTTTCTAGCCATTTTGGTGAACTGGAGCATGTATTTGAGGTTCAGATTTGAATTATGGCCATTAAATGCCTAGGAAACTAAATTAGTGTATAAACTGGCCAAAGGAACCCTGAATAAGTTTAAATTTCAGCACGGATATCCTGTCGTTCCATGTTGTACGTAGAAGAAAATACAAGGCGAAAAGATCCAGTGATTATATTTCGCCCACAAGGGGAACACGTTTCCCTATCGGAACCACGAGGCTTCTTTGAGAGAAGCTCCGGTTTGCAAGAGGTTTATAATAAAGCATGGCCCAAATTGGACAATGTTTTTACCACGACATATATGTACCATAACGTGACACCATGCCACCTTTGTAGACTTCCTCGTGAGTTTTGGATTTACGCAGATTTAAAAACCGAGATTCCAAATGTTTTAGGATGAGCCAGGACACCGGTACGGTTGTAATTTGTTCCCATTCCTGGCATGGGACCTAAACATGCTCCCAAGGACACATGTATAAATTTTCTAGCCATTTTGGTGAACTGGAGCATGTATTTGAAGTTCATATTTGAATTATGGACATTAAATGCCTAGGAAACTCAATTAGTGTATAAAAAGGCCAAACGAACCCTGAATAAGTTTAAATTTCAGTACGAATATCTTGCCGTTCCATGTTGCCCGTAGAAGAAAATACAAGGCGAAAAGAGGCAGTGATTGCGTTTCGCCCACAAGGGGGACACATTTTCCTATCGAAACCACGAGGCTTCTTTGATAGAGTCTCCGGTTTGTAAGAGGCTTGTAATAAAACTTGTGCCAAAATGGACGAAAAAATTTCCTCGGCATACATGTGCCATGTCGTGACACCATGCCAGGTTTCACGATTTTCGGGTGAGTTTTGGATTTCCAAGGATTTAAAAACCGAGATTCTTCTCACGAAAAGTTTTCAAATAGCACACGATTCACTCACGAAAGTTGTGTGCCTACCAAACCGTGGTCGTGCCCCCCCTGCTGTGCGCGCGATCTGAGTCATGTGTTCTGATTGGCCAGAACCCAAACCCCACGGATCGTATGTGTGCATCGTTGGATGCTCCCAGATCGAACGGCAACCCTCGGCCTTTTCGACAGCACATGCAGTACATGGTTAAGCACTCTGCGCATGCATCGTGCTAGCTCACGCTTCCTTCTCTACTACGTTTTCTAAAGAGGCTATCATTTCCCGCCACTCCTCTCATCGGTTTTCCGCCTCTTCTCCCATCATTTTCCTGCTACCAATGTCAGTGCTCATTGAAGGCTAGCAGTGACACACCGGCCATGTAAATATCGCACACAGTTTCTAAAAGCACAAATGTGTGTGACAGGAGGGAGTAGGTCCATAGGGTGAAAATTGTACATTATTCTATATTGAAAACACACATCACCCCTTACCAATGTACATCATTTTGGGCCGCATGCAAGAGGTGCTGGTTTTGTGGTCCCTCTCGTGCAATTTTTATGATGGTTCAATCTATTGGCCCAAGCGGTTTATCGACAACAGCAATTGTCGTTTGACCAAACGATAGATTCATTGGTCCGTCTTATGGTAGGTCATGGCGACATGCATGTATGACCAAAGTATCATTACGTGCTTCTGCCCCGCTGATACGAAGTGGGAGGTGGTGGGCCAAGCATCCTAGCTAGAGCTATGACATTATGTCATTATAGATATATCCAAGGGTGCTTTCGGGTTTGCGAGGCAGGTGCCACCAAAGTTATGCATTGTGTATTTAAAGTTTTAAACATCACACCCAATATTCCTACATATATTTGGCCACTTCTAGGTGGTTCTTGACTTCTGGCCCCTCTCATCGATCTTGAACGACGCGCCCAACCGTGGGCCCGCACGGTCAAAGTTGTGCATTGGAATTTTGAACACCACAGATCACCCTTTTCACTCATATATATTTGGGCCACATGTTGGTGTGGCTGTCTTCTGACCCTCTCTAACGTTTTCTTTGATGCAAAGACTTTGATGACGCTCAACGGACACGGATATAATATCTTAACCATGTGTGATGCAAGTGTGCTGTGAATCACGACAACTACACAAGCGCGAGCGAAGGTTGAGGTACTGCCTTGTGGGGACCCCGACTCATAAGTCGTGATCACCGAATGCACGTGTACAGTGATCCCAGAGATCAATGCTCACTGAACACACAGAAGCTGAATAACAAGAGTCTTACATCCATACATACCGTATTACACAAGTAGGACCATTATGGTCAAGTCTTGAGTATAACTTCGCAGCGGAAATCTTCATCGATAACTTGGACCCATGCCATCTGCCTTAACCCTACAGGCATTCTGACTGGGAAGCGTCCTAACTCGCATGTTCGTCACTGAAGTATTCTTCATCATATCCTGTTCTTTCATGCCTGGCCAATAAAATAACCAGTGGCAAGCCAATGAGTACTTTCAATGTACTCGCAAGCAACCCAAGAGTGATAACAGAATAATTATGCAAGATTCTACTGCTAAATTGGCTGTTTTGCGGAGAGCTAGTTTTTCTCATGCAAGTATGATCAACATTTATCAAGGATATGAATGCGTCTGCAACAAGTATCAGGAGGTTATAGACATTAACATCGATAAAGAGTTATGAACAACTCATGTTCAAGCTCATCGTGACTTCCTCACGAATCACATGAACAGATTTACCACACCGTGTTGTTTTCCAGAAACATATGGGCGTAGTCTAAGCAGCACCACCGAACTGTCCTTGACCGTGGACACGGCTATTCGAATAATTTTACACTCTGCAGAGGTTGCACACTTTACCCACAAGATCCGGGGAACTTCCGTGTCATCCACGACCCGCGGCACCTCAAGTACCCGGGGTAAGCACCCGATCACTATCTTTCCCTAGACGACACTAACATTGAGTCCACTCGATTGGTTGTAACCCCCATGCCCAACATTTCACATTTTAAAATTGTGGAGCCTTGCTCCCATATTCATCACATACCACAAGCACGGGGTGCCAACGGTGTGTCCGGTGCCCTGTGAAAAAAAATCATGGCCGCCCTACCTGGCATGACCCCGTCCCAAGAGAGCGCAACAACGACTCTCCCATCACTAGTAATGCGGGCTCCAAGCTAGTATCGGCCTAGGTAATCAATAATGCCCTTTCCCATATAAGGGTAGAGTGGTCGCGCATGTTTGGTTGGGACGGTCGACAAATCTTAAATCTAGTCCGTCTTTGTAAACAACACTTTTATCAAGCCTCGGTACACCACCTCTCCACCAAGTAGTGACCTCATTCATCATCATCTCCCAGGGGCATCAATGGCACCCACTAGGGTTGTTTGCAAGTATGTCAAACCACACTTGTTTCTTTCCACGCATAACGCTGACCCACTTTGCGTAGCCATTTACTATAGCATATTTCTATAACCCACCAACACAACTCTAAGCAAGGGTAGAGTCATGAACAATGCAAGTATCAATGGAGTATGCAACGGAGGCAAGCCTAGCAAGGTTGCCATTCAAGGTATATCATGCACTCAGTGAAGCAACGAAAATGCTATTAAGATGTAAAATGGTTCCTCATGGTCAAAGGGCTGCTTGCCTGTTTTAACAAAGTCTTCGAGGTCTTCAAATATCTCTGGTCCAACTCCGAGCATTTCGTTTACTTCGTCAACTATCGTCGAAAGCAACCATAATAAGCAACACAACAAGGCAAAAATAAAAGTGCTCTAAAAATATGGATTTGACTTTTCTAGGACTTTACTGGTCATATGAAAAATAACCAGAGTGGTTTCATTGGAATTGGATTAGTGGATATTTCTGAACATTTCAATATGATGGAACCTATGGATCTATGGATTTGCAAGAAGTGTACAGAAATATATTTTTGAAAAAAGAGAAAAGGCACCCATTTAACAAATCATGATTTTAGAAGCATTTTGGAGTTGGTTTCACTGGATTTGGAGTCCAAATGAATTCCCTATGAATTTGCAAAGTGGACAAATATGAATAAATGGCTCATTATTTTGTGTGGCACAGAAAGTATTAAGAAAAGTGTTCATAAACTAAGTTATGAGCTTAGAAGCATCTAGGAATTTGAACCATGGCATTTGGATCAAATTTGAGCCCTCTGTGATGTTCTAAAGTTTATGACAGAAATGGAAAAATGGGATTTTATAATTATTTGTGAAAGAAATATTTTTGGAAAAATGTGCACATTACACCAACAAGTAGGTCATGATTTATGGAGTCACTAGAAATTTGAATCACCAGATTTGGAGTTCATTTGAATTATTTGTGGATTTTTGAAACTCACTGGAAAAGAAAAAGAAAAAGATTTGGGTTATACCTAAAGTTTGCACAGGGCAGAGTATAGTTGCTGGGCTGGCCCAGTGGCTCAGCGGCGCGGCTCTCGGGCGACGACGAAAGCGTATTCTGGCAGGGCCGTCTTTAGTGCGGGGAGGCGAAGAACGCGAGTGCGTCTCCACTTAAATGTCGGGGCCCGCTGGCCGAGTCGCTGACCTACGGGGCCCACCCGCAGGGTCGTCTCCTTCCTCCCGCTCGAATGGAACAGGGGCAGGAGGAGCTCGGCCGCTGCTCGTGCCGGCGACCCAGGCGATCCCTGGCGACGCTTTCTGCACCGGCGCGTTCAGCGCGATGAGGCGCGCCCGTCCATGTGCTTCGCACCCGCGGAGGAGCTCGGGAAGGGGAGAAGTTTTGCGCGCGAAGGAGACCAGTGACGGCGAAGAGGGACATGGCGCTACAGTGGGCCCTCGGGTGAGGGGAAAAGCGTGGGAGCTCCGCCTTGCTCAGGTGAGCCTGCTGGTCGAGAGAGGAGAGGGAGAAGGGCTCAGGCTTGGCTAAATTTAGGGGGAAGGTGACGGCGGCCATGAGAAGTGGGGAGCGGCTCTGGAGGTAAAGTGAGAGGTCCGGGAGAGAGCTAGGAGGGCGGTGAGTCGTATTGTGAGCTCGAAGCGGGGTCGGGAAGGCCAGATGAGAAGGGGCGAAGATGTGCCGCGGACCGCGTCCATGGTCTCGAGCTGGGCAACACCAGGGCCATATTGGCGCCTCTGGTCGTGTCTGGGGCACTCATGGGCGTGGACCAGGTCGAGGGAGGAGGAAAGGGGAAGCGGGGACGGGTCAGAGGCATCGCGCGTGTGAGGCTGCCCATTGGAGCCCTCGGGCGGCCGGTGCGCGTGCGAGCGGAGGCATCAGGAGGAAGAGAGAGGAGGGGGACAGGGTGGTGGCGTGTTGCGGACATCGAGGCACCTCGACTGGCGCAAGGGGGAGGCTCGAGGTGGTCGGGGATGCAGCGTCAACGGTCACCCGCTCTGCCTCGTGCTCCAGAGCACGTCTTTGGCCGGCATCCACGGCTTTTCCGCGCGCACTCGCGCGTCCACTTGTGTCTGGCAGCTGCAGGGGGTATGGGCAAAAGCTGAGGAGAGCCTTGGATGCTCTGGAATGCCAAGGAGGGAGAGAGAGGGAGAATGCTGCTGCCCAGAGAAGAAAAATGGGGTTCTAACCCCCTTAATCATGGCTCCTCGGGCAGGGAAAGATGCAGGAGGTAGAGGAGGAGCAGGTGAGGCCGTGGGAAGAAGTTCAGCTCATGGAGATTAGTGGAAATGGCCAAAACATGCATTTTAAGTTTCTGCCAGAAGGTGTTGGATGTAGGTTTGGGCAAGCAAATGGACTTCCCTTGTCATGAGGCCTGATAGGGTCAAATGGCCTGAGAAAATAAGAGGTTCCACCAAGATTGAGTTCATTTGGGCAAAGTTGCCAATGCAACTTTTGTAAACCCTAGAAATCAGCAGAAATGGACTTTCCAAGATTTAGTCATGCAAATCTATTCTCCTTGATGCACCACTTCGTGTAGTGTCATAATTTGAGGTTCTGAACATGTCCACAAAAGTTGACATCAAAAGGAGAAAGTTGCAAATGTAAAGTTGTTCAAACTTGGTTCCGGACAGGAAGGGTTTTGGGGCACTTTGATCAAGTTAACTTGTTCTCCAACTTGTGCCACTTGGTCTAGATGCATTATTACACCATTTGAGCATGTGCACCAAGTTTGAGAGCATTTGGACATGTTTGACAGTGCAAAGTTGTTCAAACT
Organism: Triticum aestivum; assembly: GCF_018294505.1. NCBI lineage: Eukaryota > Viridiplantae > Streptophyta > Magnoliopsida > Poales > Poaceae > Triticum > Triticum aestivum. The sequence goes on along the minus strand of NC_057808.1, from coordinate 179,298,173 downwards.
TGAAAAAGGACAGAAGTGGTTTTGAGAGGGTTTCATGGGGTTATACTGTTATCCATGACATGAGACTTGGCAAGATCATCAAACATGTCATATGTGAGATGCTAGCATTTTCTTGGAATTTTTGGGGAATATTTCCTTTGTAAATATTTCAAAAGCTTGAAATATCTAGAAGGGGTTTTTGAGGGATTTGACCAATATTTTGAACATGGCCATGTGTTGAAACTCTTATATATGGACAATATATGTCCACTTAGTTTCCCTAGGTTTTTCCAAAATATTTTTAAAGCATTAAAATAATTTTAACCTATTAAAGACCATTTCTGGACTTAAGAAAAAGCCTTTAAATAAAATAGGAAAATAACTTTTAAAATCATATTTTTGTGGTTTTTGGGTGTCCTATATCTAATAGGAGTCAAATATATTTTGGAAAGATTTTTACTGCCCTTAAATAAGTACTTGCAGTGCAAATCTCAATTTAGGGGTTTTTGGAAAACTAATTTTTGAAAATACTATTTGGCCAAGTTATTTTTGTAAGAAATTAATTTTTATGTCCTATACACATGGCATGATCATTGGGAAAGGTTTTTGGATCAAGGAGAAGGAGTATAAGAGTTGGAGGATTTATTTGATTTTTAGAGCACTTGCAAACAGCAGACAAAAATCAAATCAAGCAAAGACCAAACACTCAAAAGTTTTTGTCAAACCACAATTTATCATGATTTATTAGCTTAGGTGTTGTGGCATGAAAATCAGGGTGTGACATGCCTCAACCGTATGTGATGCACGTGCGCTATAAAATCACCACGACTGCGCAAACGCGAGCAAAGGGGTGGAGATAATGGCTTAACCGTGTGCGATGCAAGCGCGCTGTAAAATCACCACCTGCGCAAGCCTAAGGCGGACGCTCAACGAACACTGGTAAAATATCTTAACCGTGTGCGATGCAAGTGTGCTATGAATCACAATGACTGCACAAGCGCAAGTGAAGGTGGAGCTACTGGATCAACTGTGTGCGATGCAAGTGCGCTGTAAAATCACCACGACTGCGCAAGCGCGAGCAAAGGGTGGAGGTACTGGCTTGACCGTGTGCGATGCAAGTATGCTGTAAAATCACCACCTGCGCAAGCTAAAGGCGGGTAAGTTTATTTGGAAATTAGGACGAACCGTGTGCGATAGACCAGCTAGCTAGAAATATAAAAACAAACTACCTGCCTTGAGCGTTGCAAAAATCGGCGGTTCCGCCACTTTTCCTCATTATCATACACGCATATTCTTATTGGACCGTGCGCGATCTTTGGCACTCCCGCTCCGCATCAATTCCGTTACCCAAATTTTAGTAGCCGCCGTACTTCAACCGTCGCCCACACTCCTCCAGCACCGACCTTATAGTAAAATTGCAGTACCGGAGGCATTTGAACCATCGCCTTCCCTCGTCCACCACCATCTCCACCCACCATTACTAAAATTTCATTAGCCGCAGCGTATCCTCAAACCCTCCCCCACCCCTTCACAGTCCCCCCACCCGGCCCCTTCCTCCCTCGAACCCTAGCTCGCGGCCACCGCCGCCAAACCCTGCCGGTCTGCCCGTTCCTCCTAGCTTAGATAATAAAGTTCAGGTTACCCAGCGATTCCCATACCGTGGCCCCACTCCCCTGAGTTTTTAGATGAGGCCTGCGGTGTCCCTCCCTGCCAGATCCACATCCCCTGCTCTAGAATGTCACAGCCTAAGCTCAACCACGTATCCCGGGGAGCCCGACGAGCGTTCGGCCAAGAAGAGGTTTATCATGGCCTCTCCAGCAGACGTTGGCGAGGTGGCCGCCATTTGCCCCAACCTGTCAACCCCGGAGCAACACGTCGCCGCAGCAGCCGGCCAAGACGTTGACTATGTTGCCATGCCGAAGGCTTCATGTTAGCGGGCTAGCTTATTACTGTATCCCGGGAAAGCTGGATACGACATCAAGCTCATCGACAGCAATAGCTTCACACGGGCCATGTCACAAGTTAAGTGGTCCATCCCCAACCCCTCTGGTTCAACCGCCGTAGATCTCTTTGACGGCCCTACCGCTGATCTCCTATGCCTAGCGAATAAGGATTTGCGATCCTTATACGCCATTGAGCCCATTTTGTCATTTCTGAAGGACACGTTCTACGACGGCGACTTGGGATCCTCAATTGCCAAGTCAGATCTCATCGACCATGACCACGACTACGAGGAGGGAACCCACGAAGGTTCTTCCAAGGTGAAACAACCCATCTGTGACATCAGAGAGCGCACCATGGGTCTGTGCTCTTCCAACTGGAAGGATCCCATCCATGAAACGTGAGGCAACATCCTATCAGCAAATCTTACCTTTTCTAGCTTGCCAACCCGTACCCTTTGTTGTAGTAGCATTTGTCAGGTGATGCTTTAACTCTGCCATGTTTAATTATTTTAGTTATGCAAAAATGTATTGGGGCTATGTGATGTTTAAGTATGAACTAGGAAATGTGCCCGTGCGTTGCAACGGGAGAAACAAATTCTCACACGCCCCTAGCAACCCATTCCATGATTGTGCAATTTTCTCCTCTGTGTCACCATTGCCAATGGTACTCATATTGTCCACCTATTCACGAAGAAAGTGACCAATCTAAAGTGATGTGCTTGTCATCATACTATGGCATAATGCTCGTGCGTCGCTACGGAGTAAACGTTGAACAGTGGATCATCATCGTCATGTGGTGGTGACGGGTGCCAGCAGCTCTAGCGCGGCGGGCTTCTGCCAGCCGGCACATGCTTTGGCGAGCACCCTGAAAATTGTGAGGCCCTCCTCCTTGATCTGGAGTATATAGTAAAAAAGGCCATTATATTGAGCTTTGCACCATCATACTGTAGCATGACAACAACATACTGTTGACTGGGTGCAAATACTGACAGAGAACACATCAACCAAATTAGCTACCTTTTTACGCGATGAGCTGATCACGTACAGTGCCGATCGATTCACCGTCATCTTAATTTACATACGGGCAGCATGTAGGCCTACCAACTAATGCACAGCTGTCCATGCACCTGGATCGATTCACCATCATATTAATTTGCATGCGGTCTACAATGCACAACAGCACCTTCATCACTTCGCGCAGCTCAGCTCGATCTGCTAGTATTATACCGCAATCATCGCCAAATCTACAGCGGCTTGCATGCACCAGGTCATCTAAATTTGCATGTGGTATACCATGCACAACGGAACCTTCATCACTACTAACATCGCGCAGCTCATCTCCCATTGCCGATCTGCTAGTATTATGCCGCAATCACCGTCTTACATCGCCGGAGGTCCAGCGGCCGGCTGCATCCGAGCTCCACCGCCCTCTACCTCGCGCCATGGTATTTGCCATAGCCGCATGACTGGCCGACCTGGACGGCAAGGGCGGACTCTTGCTGAATCTTACTGGATTGCTAGCCCGACATTAATGATCCCTTTAATTTCGCCTGAGATCTGGGGTCCGTAACTCCCACGATTTATGCTTCCTTTATCTCATATTTTCCCATAATGTCTTTACACCCTCTTTATTCCTTTCCTTGCTGGCTCATATATCGGAATATATTTCCTCTTTTATAACTTTCCTTTCTGTCCCGTTGATTCTTCAGGAGGCTTATTGACTTCAAATCATACACGTATATAAGTTGATGTAATGCAGTATAATGAAGCGAGGTGGGACAATTTAATAATAGAAAAATTCATCCTCTTGATGCATAAACACGATGTAGCTCAATTGGACTTGGGGTTTGTGATTCCACCTCTGGTCGCGAGTTTGATCCACTCCATCCCCTATTTTTGCCTCCTTACGTCGGATGGATCAGATGGGCTGAGGCCCAGGCACATTGGGCCCAGTGCAGCGACCAAGTAAGTTCGTAAATATGTTTTCTGGGACCATTAGTACCACCTTCGAAATCTGGTAATGACGTACGTATGGACGAACGAAAATTTGAAACGTACGAACGGACGAAAATTCGGAAGGAAGAAGCAATAGCCCTTTTATTAGTAGGTATAGATTGTCCACTTTAGTTTCACAAATGGATATATTTGGTTGTTTATAGTGAGTAGATTCCTTGTTTGTCTGTATTTGGTTGTTAGGTTGGTTGGAGTGAGCTTTTTTCCAGTTATCGAGCAGATACCTTGTTTATATATATTTGGTTCTTAGTTTGGTTGCAGTGAGCATTTGTCCAGTTATCAAGTAGAAGCCTTGTTTATCTGTATTTGGTTGTTAGGTTGATTTTTTTAGCATTCGTCTAGTTTTCAAGCAAATGCCTTGTTTATCTGTATCTGCTTGTTAGGTTGGTTGCAGTGAGCATTTGTCTAGTTTTCAAGCATATGCCCTGTTTATCTGTATTTGCTTGTTAGGTTGGTTGTTGTGAGACTCTGTCCAGTTTTCAATGGCTATATTTGGTTGTTATACTGATCATTTATGCCTTGTTTATTTCAATCATTCACAATGTGTTGTTCATTATGTGCAAGTCGGAACTGTGCCGCTTGATTGCATAAATACCAGTTTGAACGGCTATATTTGGTTCCAGTTATGCCTGGTGTAGTTAACACATGCCCTTTATTCCAGTTTTACACATTTATCCAGTGTGATGTTTAAGCATTACCCACGTTCTATTCATTTTCAACAATACTAGTTTGAATTGCAATATTTGATGGCTGTTAAGCCTGCTGTCAGTAACATTGCCTTCCATTTTATATCTGCTTTAACAGCATGCTGAAACCAACACATTCAGGCTATCATTTGGAGATGATGTTGTTTACCTTTGCTATATTTGTTTGATGTTAAGGTTTGATGGCTGTTAAGCCTCCTGTCGGTAACATTGCCTTCCATTTTATATCTGCTTTAACAGCATGCTGAAACCAACACATTCAAGCTATCATTTGGATATGATGTTGTTTACCTTTGCTATATTTGTTTGATGTTAAGGTTGATGTACTTATCATGCCTTTCCACTACATATGCAGGACAACAAAGGGAGTGGCCACCTTTTTCCGCCGAGGTTAGCTTCATCCCTCGGCTTGTACTCCCCCCGTCGTTCCATAATGTAGTGCATATAGATCTAGGCCTGGACACTTGTTAGCTTCTAATATTGACTTGTTGCTTGTAGGTACATATGCCCTTGGCAAGGATCCACGCATAGACCCTTTTTGCGTATGAAGTAATGAGATATTCATGAACAAGCATCAAGTGAGGAAACTGATAAGGATTATTAGCAAAAATATACGAACGGTGGCAAGCAAATTATTTGTTTATGCTCTATCCAACACAACAATGAGCTGTAGGATGGTAACTACAAACTCTGCAACCTTCTCTTTTTACTGCCAAAAATGAGTTGTTAGACAACAATGTCTGAATCTTTTTCGTTCGCAGTGGTTCCTGAAGCAGTTCACTCAAGATTACCTCGCAAAGTACATGATTGGTGGACACGCAATGAAGGTTAAAGTATTCCATCCAGACTACAATGAGCATCGAGAATTCGTAATGAAGACACTGAAGGATGGACAGGCAGCCATCACAAGGGGTTGGCCTAGAGTCGTGCGCGCATTACGCATGGAGGAGGGCACAATATGGGCATTCCGCTTCACCCTCTCTAGCGACCAGAATGTCTTTCGCCTCTCTCTTTATAGTCTTTAGTACAGCTGTGGTTCATCATTCTTTAGTTGGTGCTTCTGTAGTTCTTAAGTATATGTACCTATGCATCGAATTATGCATTCATGGTTGAACCTATATTTGTAATAAACATGGTTGAATATGAAATAAGTGATTGCCTACTTTAAAATTCAAAACATGTGATTTTTAAATTAGGGATTGCACTGCAGACGGTTTGCGAAAGCGAAACATCTACGATAGACGTGGAGATCAGACACGTTTATAGGATCCACTACGTGTGCGATCAATCTCCACTGCACACATGACATCCTCCTGAAAGCTGTTTGCATTAGGCCACCTTGCGAAAACGTTTACCTCGTAAAAACTGTGTGTGATGGACAGCCTTTGCCACACAGTTTCTTCTATGCACTGTGTGTGATGCATTCAATAACGGAAACAATAAAATTGTTAATATCGTGTGCAATGGCAACGCTATCACAAACGATTTAACGGGGAAAATTGTGTGTGATGTACCTGCGAAGGAAAACCTTTTCCTTGGAGCGACTATGTGGGATGTTCATACGAACGGAAACGTTTAGTGGGGACTACTGTGTGGGATGTACATACGACCGGAAACTATTTCACCTATATAATTGTATTTTTTAGCACTACTATACATATAACTGTATTTCAGCACTCGCCGGTCGCACACGACCTCATTTTGCCGAGCGTGTGCGCCAGGAGGGCATATCCCCGACCATTTTTGGGTTGTGTGGGAAGGGCTCCCCTATCGCCGTCACTCACTTGGCGATGGTTCCGAACGCCGTCGCGGAAAGGGGTTAAAAACCGTTTGTATAGCACCGACGCGTACCAGTGCATGCACATTGCGTTGGGGTCGTGGTTGGGGGGAAACACGGAGGCGTACATCAACGACATTGTAGTCAAGTTGCATGAGGCGAAGACCTTGGTCGAGGACCTAGAGGAAATTTTCGCCAACCTGCGTAGGGCGAACTTGAGGCTTAACCCCGAAAAGTGTGTTTTCGGGGTCCCGTATGGCAAGCTGCTCAGCTTTCTCGTCTCGCAGAAGCCAATCGAGAGAAGATCAAGGCTATTGAGAAGATGCCCCCTCCTTAGACACTCAAGGAGATGCAAAAGCTGGCAGGGTGTGTGATTTCCTTGGGGCGTTTCATCTCCAAGCTGGGCGACCGCGCACTGCCATTTTTCAAGCTGATGAAGAGAAGGGCCCCTTCGAGTGGACTCCCGAGGCGGAGGCAGCCTTCGAAGATCTCAAGAAATACCTCACGAGCCCGCCTGTCATGGTGGCGCCCCGCTCCCGCGATCCCCTGGTGCTTTACTTGGCGGCCACCCCACATTCGGCCAGCGCAGCGCTCGTGGCGATCCGAGAGGAATGCGTCGGCGCCCGAGGGAAGCCTGAGGGCCCGCACAGGGTTGTAAAGCCCCCTGAGCCCTCATCACCTTAGGGCGGCGCCCCCAAGGGCTCAGCCCCCCTGACGCCCGATGAGGCCCCTGGGCCCCGAGGCCCCCGCGTGGGGTAGGTTGCTGACGACGCCCCGCGCCTCATCAAGCATCCGGTCTACTTCGTCAGCACGGTGCTCAAGGATGCGCGTGCGCTACCCTATGAAACAGAAGCTCCTCCTCTCGCTCCTGGTCACCTCGAGGAAGCTATGCCATTATTTCGAGGGCCATCCCATCAATGTCGTGTCCGCTACCCCCTGAAGAGGGTGCTCCACAGCCCCAACACTGCCGGTAGGGTCTTTGAGTGGAACATCGAGCTGCAGGCCTTCCAAATAGAATTTAGCACGACCACGGTAATCAAGGGAACGGTGCTCGTCGAGTTCATGGCAGAATGGATAGACGCGTGCGACCAGGAGCTGCGCGAGGATCAGTCCCTGGCGCCGGGCGATGAGGCGCCTGACGGCTGGGTCATGCACTTTGATGGAGCTTTCGTGCGGCAAGGTGCAGGAGCCAGGGTCATGCTCATGTCCCCGACCAACAACAAGCTCTACTACGTCATCCAGCTTTGCTTTCAGCGTGGTGAGAAGTTCTCCAACAACATGGTGGAGTATGAGGGCTTGATCGCCGAGCTCAAAGCCGCGGCCGCCCTAGGGATCAAGCGCCTCACCGTCAAGGGCGATTCCCAGCTCCTCGTTAACTTCTCCAACAAGGAGTACAAGCCAAAGGACGAGCACATGGCGGCATACCTGGAGGAGGTACGTAAAATTGAAAAGCAATTCTTGGGTTTGGAGTTGCAGCAAGTCCCAAGGGGCATGAACAAGGAAGCAGACGATATCGCCGGACGGGCATCATGCTGCGAACGCCAAAGCCTTGGTGTCTTTGAAGAAAGGCTCTTCAGGCTGTCAGCCACGCCCCCGATATCAGGAACAATGCTACCTCAAGAGGAGCTGCCTCCGGTGCCACACGCAGGCGCCCCGGCCCGTGGCCCGACCTCATGAGCCCGCCTGATCCTGGCCCTGGCCCCCAGGAGGGCAGTTCGACCCAGGAGTTCGAGGAATATCTCCTCCATGGCACCCTGCCTGAAAAGGAGGAGGACGCGGAGCGTTTGGCCCACCAGGCCACCACTTACTGCTTGCAGGATGGCAAGCTGTACCACAGGCACCCTAATGACGTCTCGCTGAGATGCATTTCAGAAGATCAAGGGCGCGAGCTACTGGCCGATATCCACAGGGGAGACTGCGGGCACCACTCTTTGTCGTGCACTCTCATTGGGCAAGGTGTTTTGCTGCGGGCTCTACCGGCCCACGGCACTGCAAGACGCCGCCGAGTTGGTTTGGTCCTGAGAGGCCTGCCAGTTCCACGCCAAGCAAATTCACAACCTGCGCAGGGGCTCCAGACGATCCCGCCCTCACGGCCCTTTGCGGTCGGGGGCTAGACATACTAGGGTCGTTCCCTGGGGCGGTCGGGGGCTACCGCTACTTATACGCAGCCATCGAAAAATTCACCAAGTGGGCAGAGGTGGAACCTGTGCGCACCATCCCAGCGGGCTCGGCTGTCAAGGTCATCAGGGGCCTCGTGAGCCGGTTTGGCGTCCCTAACCGCATCATCACCAACAATGGTTCCCAGTTTACAAGCAACCTCTTTAGGTCATATTGTACTAACCTTGGAACGCAGATATGCTACGCATCGGTGGCACACCCACAAAGCAACGGCCAGGCCGAGCATGCAAACACGGAGGTCCTCAGGGGCCTCAAGACTAGAAGCTTCAAGAAGAAGCTGGAGGCTTGTGGTAGGGGTTGGCTAGACGAGCTGCAATCCGTGTTGTGATCCATCCGCACCACCACCACTAAGTCCACTGGTGAATCTCCGTTCTTCCTCCTCTACGGGGCTGAGGCGGTCCTCTCACTTGAGAACAGGCACGGTTCCTCACGAGTCTTGGCATTCAACGAGGCGCACCAGGATGCCGCGTGGGGAACCGATCTCGTGCTCGGTGAGGAAGCCCGTCGACAAGCCTCCCTCCGCGCCGCGAGGTACCAGCAGGCCTTGCGGCGTTACCATAGCCACAATGTCCGCTCTCGGACTCTCAAAGTCGGAGACCTCGTCCTGAGGCGGGTCCTCTCCAGGAGGGCCTTCACAAGCTCTCGCCCATGTGGGAGGGTCCGTTCAGGGTCGCCCACATCTCCAGGCCTGGCGCCGTGCGCCTGGAGACGGAGGACGGGGTCCCAGTGCATAACGCTTGGAACATCCAGCACCTCCGCAAGTTCAACCCGTGACACTCTCACGTAATAATGAGTGGCGTTGTACACACCCCGGAGCTCCCGGTGCACCGCCCCACGGCCCCACGGGAGCTCCCACCCAAGCCCCATTGGAAGCCCCATGCTCCGCGCTGGCGGAACGGTCAAACAACAACTATGCCCACGCCCAAGTGGAGGCCCCATGCTCCGAGCTAGTGGGAAGACTAGTCTAGGCGCCGGACGCGGCAGTTTCCTTTGCTTCTTGTAAATCATTTGCCATTTCCTCGAATAAAGCTAGGAGTTTTTGCATACTTTTCAGAAGGGGGGTCGAGATTTTTTCTTGCGGTGTTTTCATCCCTCGAATTTACCAAGAGCAGCAAGGGCTGCCTGGTGCCCGCCTCTCGATCGTCCCGCGAGCGGGGGCTGGGGCAGGTGCCTACGTTTGGGCCAGCCGCATTGGCTGTGGGCCTGCCCCTACTCGCACCTCACCAAGACTTTGGTGCCTGCATCCTCGCATGACGCTCTTTAGCGAGCCAGCAGACATGCGTTGCCCTCGGTCCTTGACCTCAGGAGCACTCATCTCTTGGCCTTGGCTGGGCATCATGACCCAGCATACCAGTGACGATCAACCCTCGCTCGGGGGCTGCGGGTGCGGAATAAGCAAAAGAAAGGCAGCCTAAGGGAGTGCAGCGGTACTTCATGCATCATTAATGAGTTTCCACCAACTACCCTTTACATCCTCACAGGGTAACATTCAAAATGTCAGCAGGAAAATGGAAGAAAGGCGTCCTAAGTGGAGGCGTCATCATCATCACTGGCGCCAGCCCCATGCTCCTTGGCTCCGTGTTGGTCTTTGTGGTTGTGGGGGGGGGGCGAACCGCGCAATCAGATCATCTATGTGATCCTCCACCCACCCCCCAGGGCATCACGAATTACCCTAGGGACGGGGTCCATCACGGCCTTGAAGTCAAAATCAGGATCGACGTGAAGAAGATGGCTGAAAACATGTCGTGGTACTCTCACGGGGGGTTGAGAGGCGACAGATGCCACAAGGGCTTAGTGTGAGGGTAAGACTGCTACTGATAGGACCGGGAGCGGGTATGCGAGTAGCACGCGCTAGTTTACCCAGGTTCGGGGCTCTCCGGAGAGATAATACCCCTACTCCTGCATGTCTGAGTATATCTGGTACAGAGTGCTCCTGGAGCTGTATCTTTGATTAGTGCCATAGGCATCTCACTTTGTATATGAGTGTGGCCGGATGAATATGCGTGCTCTAGTGGTTGAATGGCACTTGGCCGTGGGTGTGTGCGTGAGCATGTGTCTGCCCATACGTATGTGGATGGGTGGATGGGTGCTTGCTAGCTAGCTTATATAGGCTTGGGGGTAGCTTAGGATGTAAGCTAGGTAAGGCCATGGGACAAGTGGGCATGGGGCACCATGCCCATGATGGTGTGGACGTGATGTGCATGCCTCCTTGTCCCTGGTGCACTTTATAAAACAGTGCCCAAGGACAGTTACACTATAGATGATGTCACCGCTACTATTCGTCGGCAGTGCCGGGTACGGCCATCTCGTCGGTGTCTTGTCGGGCTGCAGCCGGCAGCCGGCCGGGCAGAGCAGTCGGATGGGGAGCCAGCAGGAGCGGCCGGGCAGTCGGACTGAGGGGCTTTGCTAGCCCCGATGTCTTGAATTATTGTCTTGCCGTCTTCGGGGTACCCGTGGTCAATTACTCCGTCAGTAGCCTCCAAGCCTCCGGGCAACTTGGCAAAGTTGGGCGGAGGTTTTTTTGGCGGGTGTTGATGTAGAAAATGTCCATGACGGCCGACTGCAGGCCGCAACCGGCATAGCTTGCTTCGGGCGGGGGCGCGCCAGCACACCCGCTGGGTGTAGCCTCCGAGCCTCCGGGCAACTTGGAAAAGTTGGGCGAAGGCTTCTCGCGGTTGTTGGTGCAGACGATGGCGTCGAGGGTGCCGGGCACGGACGCGGGGTCCGCCGACTGAAGTTGTCGGGCGCGGACGTGGGATCCGCCGACTGATGGTTTCGGGCGCGGACGCGGGGGTCCGCCGACTGATGCTGTTGCTGACAGCTGGCTGCGGGCTGCAGCCGGCATGGCTTGCTTCCAATGGGGGCGCGCCAGCTCACCCACTGGGTGTAGCCTCCGAGCCTCCGAGCGAGGAGGGGGGTTCCCCACGAGAATGATCATGCAAAAGACAAAGTTAGTCCACGTAGATATATCAAATTATTGCTTTTAGCGTTGCGAGTTTTATACGGAGGGTGCCGACTTGGTTTCGTCCGAGCCCCCTTCAATCTCTTTCATGTTCCCTCCGCTCTTTGGCTTGTGCTCTCGCTTGCCGGACAGCCGCTCTGCGGTCTGTGGCTGAGAGTGGGCCGCGGATCGGAGTGTACAATACTCAGACTCTGGGAGCGAATTTAACCGAGCAGATACTCATAAAGGAAACAGCCGGGTCACCCGAACCATTTTCTTCCCGGACGTTTTTCGCGTGGGTGGCCTCCAGCGTTCACCCTTGCTAGCCGGACAGCCGCTCTGCAGTCTGTGACTAAGAGTGAGCCTTTGGTACTGCGCACGCTACTAAGCCGTCTGCGGGAACAAACGTCTCAGGCCAAGCGGCCAGCCTCCAGGCCAACTCTGGCTGGCGCCGGGGCGAACAGTGGTGCAACTGTAATAAAAAGCGGAGGTGGTCCCCGAGCATCACTCGGGGTTATCCATGTTTGCGTGGTGCCAAAATAAGCGGGTGAGGAGCTCACATTGTTTTTGGTGCAGTCGAGGCGGAGATGATCTCCGGCAGACGGCCCAAGCCTCCGGGTGCTCGAGGGACGCCCCATCCGGTCGGGCTCGACCGAACAGGCGTCGAGGCGGACGGGCGGCCGGGCCGGCCCGCCTGCCGGCCAGGAGTCGGAGCAGGAGGCGGTCAAGCCGGCTTGGCACAGCTGGCAGTGCGGGTCACGACTGACCGTCCGAATGACGAAGCAGGCGGACGGGCCAGCCGGACGTTTTTTCTTCACCGGTCGGCTATTTCTTTTTGACCGGCTGCGGGCAGCCGGACGCTTCTTTTTCTTGTGAGCCGGCTGTGGGTAGCCGGATGCATAGTATTTCTTTTACACGGTCGGCTATGGACAGCCGGACGCAACTGCGCAGACCCAGCCGGGCTCTTTCCTTCTCTTTTCTCTTCTCTTTTTTTAACAGGCAGTCGGCCCCTTTCTTTTCTCCGCCTGACGAGCAGCCGGCCGCGCAGTGGAGCAGCGCGAGCTGGCCGGGGGCGCCAGTCAGCGGGCGCGGGAGGCCGGCGGTGACCCGGAGATGGGCAGGAGTGCGCGGGGCCGGCCGTCGCCATGCGCGAGGCAGCCAGCCGCAGTGCTAGGCGGCGCAGCCGAGTACGATAGAGGCCGGCGTGGCGCAGCCGACGCGGTCCGGGACCCGGAGACGGCCGAGCCGAGGGCGAAGGCGGCCCAGCGAGGCGGAGCTGGCGGGTGCGCGGAGGCGGACGCCGGCTGGGAGGCGACCCGGCGAGCAGGCAGAGGCGCGGGGTCGACAACTCGACGCGCGCGGGGAAGCCGACTGCCGGACGGGGCCCAGCCGGCGGGCGTGAGGATGCGCGCGAGGCGAGGCGGGGCCAGCAGCGGCCAGTCGGCGCGGGAGGAGATGGCGCGGCACGGGCCAGGCGGCTGAAGCCGGCAGGCGCGGAGCAGGTATCCAGAGGAGGAGCAGTCGCAGGAGGGAGCTCGGATGCGCGCCAGGGGCACGGCGCAGCAGCCGGTGCCGCGGCGAGACGGCTGGGCGACGAGGGAGTGTCAACCCGGAGCCGGAGATAGCCAGGCCGCGGCCAGCGCGGGAGCCGGCGCGCGCGCGGGGCGCAGCCTGCCGCGGCACCCAACGCCAGAGCCGAAGGCGGGGATGAGGCGGGGCTGCAGCGGAGGTAGAGCCGGTGTGCGTAGCGCGGGGCCCCAGGGTCGAAGGAAGCAGCCCGCAGCACGAGTAGTGGAGGAGCTGCCTGGCCATTATCGGACCAGTGTCCGGCTACCATCTGACTTTTGTCTGGGACTAGTATATTGGCATGGTACAGGAAGTGTACAGGCAATATCTGGCCATTGTACAGGAAACCCGCGAGGCATGTATGAGGATTATCTGACCATTATACGACTATTATCTGATGCGTGTTTGCCTAGTATATGGTAAGTGTATGAGTAACGTATGGCTACGGATGGAGCAGCAAATGCGCGCTCCAGCCCGAGCTAGGCGTAGCGCGGAGGGGAGCGGGCGCGGGCGGCGCGTGGATGGATGCGGCAGACCGAAGCGAAGCCCATGCGCGGCGCGCGCACGGACTGATGGCCGGCATCACAACGGTGGTGACGAAGAGGCCGACGGCGAGGATGCTTTGCCCCTCGCGGCCGCTCCGGGCGCGTGTCGATGTTGGGCCCCCGAGCGCTACCGGAGAGACGACGGCGACGCCGCGGTGATGATGGCGAAAATGGTGAGGCCGACGGCGAGGACGCGCCGCCCCTCGCGGCCACTCCGGGGCCGTGTCGATGTCGAGCCCCCGACCGCTACTAGAGGGACGGCGCGACGCCGCGGCGGTGAAGGCGAAAAATGGTCCCGCCCGGACTGCGAAACCAGCAGCAGCATGGTAGCATAGTAGTAGTACCACCCCACGGTGGGCGCCAACTATCGTGGTATTCTCACGGGGGGTTGCGAGGCGACAGATGCCACAAGAGCTTAGTGTGAGGGTAAGACTGCTGCTGATAGGACCGGGAGCGGGTATCCGAGTAGCACGTGCTAGTTTACCCAGGTTCGGGGCTCTCCGGAGAGATAATAACTGTACTCCTGCATGTCTGAGTATATTTGGTATATCTGGTACAGAGTGCTCCTGGAGTTGTATCTTTGATCAGTGCAATAGGCATCTGACTTTGTATATGCGTGTGGCCGGATGAATATGCGTGCTCTAGTGGCTGAATGGCACTTGGCCGTGGGTGTGTGCGTGAGCATGTGTCTGCCCATACGTATGTGGATGGATGGATGGGTGCTTGCTAGCTAGCTTATATAGGCTTGGGGGTAGCTTAGGATGTAAGCTAGGTAAGGCCATGGGACAAGTGGGCATGGGGCACCATGCCCATGATGGTGTGGACGTGATGTGCATGCCTCCTTGTCCCTGGTGCACTTTATAAAACAGTGCCCAGGGACAGTTACACTGTAGATGATGTCATCGCTACTATTCGTCGGCAGTGCCGGGTACGGCCATCTCGTCGGTGTCTTGTCGGGCTGCAGCCGGCAGCCGGCCGGGCAGAGCAGTCGGACGGGGAGCCAGCAGGAGCGGCTAGGCAGTCGGACTGAGGAGCTTTGCTAGCCCCGATGTCTTGAATTATTGTCTCGCCGTCTTCGGGGTACCCGTGGTCAATTACTCCGTCAAAACACACGTCGACGGCTGCGCGAGGAGGTCGCAGCTTTCCTCGTCGACGAGCCTGTGCACCTTCTCCGCGCTCCCTTCAAGCCACTTCCTGACCCTGGTGAAGAAGGCGAGGTATCCGGCGTCGTCAGGCACGAGCGGGCTGGACACGCTCTCCTTGTGGATAGCATGCAGGGCACGACTAGCCCGCCGCTCGAGGTCTTGAAACATCACGGAGCGCGTGTGCTGCAGGCCCCGAGCCCGCTTCACCTCGTCTATCGCCCGCTCCACTAGGGAAGCGACATCCCCCACTTGCTGATAGAGGGACACCAGCTCGGTTTCGGCTGCGGCTTGGGTGTCGAGGGCAGCCTTCTGGTGCTTGTCTGCCCCGGCCAGCTGCTTCTCGAGGCCATATATCTCGCCCTTCAGTTTATCACGCCGAGTGCAGAAGCGAGTCTCCTGAAGCTTCAGTTTCTTGTGATAGTCCTTGGAGAGGGTTCGGCGGGCCCCCGCGATCCCCTCGTCGATCTCCGCCTGAAGCTTCTCCTCCCGAGAGGCTAGGGTGGCCTCGATGGTCATCAGTTGGTGCTTCATCACCACCAACTGATCGCGCTCCAGGTTCTGCTCAGACGCAACTAGCTCTAATGCCTCTTCTAGGGCTCGGAGCCCCACTTCGCGGACCGACAACCCTTCTGCGGGAACAGGCACAATGGCTTCGCGCTCTCGGGCTTACCGCTCCAGGGCTGTTATGGAGGCCAGGAGCTCCTGCTCGTGCTTTTCGGCGGCCTCGCGCCGGCGGTCCGCGGCTTCTGCCTCTTCGAAGGCACGGTCGCGGGCTTCTTTGGCAGGAGCGGAGGACTCCTCATCCTTCGAGCGAGCGGCTTCGTGCTGGAGGCGACTGAAGTTGATGGCTACTCCGAGCCGGCGCCACCCATGCGCCAGGCGCAGATGCTCAGCCTCGACGTGCGAGTCGACATTGCAGAGCTCTACCTCGAGCCGGTCCAGCGTGCCCCTGGCGTCGTGAAGAAGGCCATGCCGGAAAGCGCAGCGGCCGCGTGCGAGCTCCAACGCTCGGCCAGGACCCTGTTCCACGCTCCCGGTCGCAACAGAGGCCCGGGAAGGCCCGACCTCGCTTGGCGGGGATCCGAGGCCAGCCGGCCCGACGCCCACTTCCCTGGCCCGAGGCGTGGCCCTGCGCGAGCCGGATGTCAAGCCGCCAATTGGCTCATGGCGGACCCAACTGCCGCTGAGGGATAGTGGGATAAACATCGGCACCACCCATCCAAGCTTGATGACACCCCCGTCGGAGGACGCCGGGGCCCTGGGGTCAAGGACCGCCAGGGGTCGCCTCGGGAGGAGCGTGACTTCTCCATTGTGCGGAAGCTGGGCCGCCGGGCTCGCACGGCTATTGAGCGCCTCGACGCTCCTGGTAGTGACGACGAGACCATCCTCGCCCATTCTCCTGGCGGAGACCTGAGAAACAAGGGCTCCGGGAGGCTTGTCGAGTGAAGGTCAGGGGGAGCAGAGGACTTACTCGTCGATGGCGACCTACTTCCTTCTCTTCCAGTCCCGCAGGGGCGAGCTGGTGCCGCCCTCTTCCTCCTCGAAGGGACGCGGACCCTAGGTCTTGGCATCGTGGGATGTACCTGGCCACCCCGTGTCCTCACGGCAATGGTCGCGTCCCCTGATGGAGAACTGCCACCACCGTCCAGGGGCGCGGGAGCGATTCGGCTCACGGCAGGCGGTTCGGCACGGCCCGTGGTCGCCCCCAGGGACGCCACCCCTGAGGCCCTCAAGGACTAGGACCACCAGGAAGGGATTGTCGTGAGGCCCCTCATGGCCCTCGGGAGGCAGCCCCCATTCATCGAAGCGAGGCATCCCCCTGGCAAAGTCCCTCTCGTTCATGTAGTTGTATAGGGGGAGTCCCCCATCAGGAAGTGCACTGGCTCCCCGCTGGTCAGGAGGCGGAGTATCCCGTTCAACGCGCTAGGAGGCAGAGAGGCCTCCAGGAGCCTCATGGGGTCTTCACAGCCGACGAAGGCCCACATCAAGCGAGAATGACACTGGAGTGGGGCGATCCGTCGTCGGACAAACTCCCTCACCACCGTCGCCACCGCCACGCCCGTCGCTCTCGGGTCAGCTAACCTTGAGGTGAGCCGCGCGAGCCTCAAATTGACAAGCCTCTCATGCGTCCATCCGGAGCTCGGCATTGTTGGGGACGACGGGGTTTGGAGCAGGGGCTATGCTGGGATGTGCCGACATACACCCACTGCCTTCGGAAGCCCTCCGCATCTAGGCGGATCTTCAAGCTGATGCCCTTGCCCGCCGTCGCGCTTGCTGCACGGAGCAACACACAGCCGGAGCATTGTGCGCCGGTGGTCAGCCACAGGGAGAAGAAATGGCGGAGCAGCTCCACCGAGGGTGTGATGCCTACGAATTCCTCGCACAAGATTGCGAAGACGGAAAGGAGGGTGATGGATTTTGGGTCAAAGTGCAGCGCATGGACCTGGTAGTGCGACAATACGGCATTGAAGAAGTCTAAAAACGGGGCCAGTAAGCCAAAGAAGAGGGCATGAAGATGGAGGGTGTCGTGGACTTAACACGGCAGATGCCCTAGCAAAAGGACTTAGGTGTGGAGCCATCATAGCTAGGTTAGCTTGAAGGGGTTAAACGGGACAAAGGACACAGAGAGTTTACCCAGGTTCGGCCCCTCTCAACGAGGTAAAATCCTACTCCTGCTTTAGGTTGTATTGCTTGGGTTTCGATTACCAGGAAGCGAATATGCTTGACCTAGTTCTTGATGAGTTGTTTCTTGAGTTAACCCACCGCCGGGTCACCCCTTTATATATAGGTTGATGCCCGGCGGCTTACAGAATCCCGTCCGGCTCATACAAACTTGTCCGGCTCGGTATCTAACTAAGCTTTCCTTACAATACAAGTTAAACATATGGAGGCTCACACCCATGGACCTCAAATTGCCCCAAGGTCTTGGGCCTTCAATAAGCTTGCTCTATGAACCGCCATCTTCATATCTTCTTGGGCCTCTTCATCTTAAGCCGCCAGTGGCATGACCCGGCCCCTCCTGGGCGGGTCATACCCAGTAGTTATATCCCCAACAATAGGCCCCAGGTTGATTTGGACTTGTTCACATCAATCTTCAGTATTTGACTTAGTAGAATCTTCCATCATCAATTCTTTACCATTTCATTATAACCCGCCGTGACATCACATCTCAGAATTGTGTTAACCCGCCATGACGTCATCTCGCATTAACTTCGCACGAAGCCCAGAACATCTCAACAGATCTTTATCTTTAATGGACCTCCCAAAAATCGAGGCGTCCGTGTAGCCACATAATCATTTTTTCAGCATCCTCGATTTCTGCGCATGCCATTTACCCATCTCCTTATAAATAGGGACAGGGGCCCCCTGGTTTCACTTTCACCCCTACCTCTATCTCTTCTTCTCCTACCTCACGACGACTGACGCTTCCGGAGCTCCGCCGCCCCCGTTGACTGCATCAACCTTGGCCGCTGCATCATCCTGACCTTGACCAGAACACGGCGGCACACTCCGCAGTTCATCAGCATCTTAAGGTACGTACTTCGACTCGTATCAGATCTGCGCTAGGGTTTGCTTAGTCCATCGGAGTTCATCGACATTCTTCCTCTGGCTTCTTTAGATTGCCTAACTAGATCTGAGCTCGATCATCAAAGATATGCGGTAGTAGTTTCAGCATTTATTTTAATAACAAAAACATCCCTTCTGTAGAAGATCTCATCTGAGCATATGAACACTTCTGCCACCGCCACCTTAGGTTTACAATTTATTTGCATTTTCTGAACTGCTGTAGATCCAAAATCATGGCACCAATCTGCATGACTTGTTTGTCCATCACTTAGCAAAAATTTACTTTCCAATTTGTTGTATTGCAATCATGCGGGCGGCTTATATGACAAATCATAACCCTCCATATACCATTAATCCCCTTGTTAAGCTGCCATGATTCGCTCACAATCCATATAACCTGGCACGATCTTCCGGTTTAATCATGTCGACCTTTATAGCACTTACTCTTTGATCACTGGCCGACTTAGCAGCACAATCTTTAACCTGGCAATATTTTCCTTTGTAGTCAAAAAATGTCTAAAGCCAAGACTGTCACCTCATGCGACTGGGTCATCTCCCGGGTTACCGAGGAAACATTGAACAAGTATGTCCAAACGGGAATCTTAGCCAAAAAAGATGTCATCCATTGGAGGGTCCTAAGCACATAAACCCCTCCTCAGCCCAAGGAAGGTGAAGTAATTGTCTTCACTGATCATC